>NC_057811.1:355667282-355765426 GCF_018294505.1 Triticum aestivum | reverse complement strand
CACGCCCTGCCGGAGCCCTCGCCGGAGCCGCCCCGACGAGGTACTGCCGCTGCCCCGTTCGTCGTTGCCGGTTTTTGTTAAAAAAAACCTTCGTTTTTTTAAAAAAAAACCTAGATCGGTTTTTTTTCGGTTTTATTATTTTGCGAGCGTTCACCGAACCGTTCGTTTTCACGAACGCGTTCGTCGGTTTTTCTCTGTTAACGAACGTCCGTTCTTTAACCGTTCGTCCGTTTTTCTTTTCCGTCGGATTTTTCTGCGATTATCTCAGATTCGATTTCTGATCGAATTTTCGATTCTGTTTAACTTCTCGCTCGTTTATCGGAATCAGGCGATTCAAGCGCCTAGAGTTTGTCTAGAAATTCTCTTTCTGTTTAACCGACTCAAACAAGTTTTTGCTACAGTAAAATTTGACCTAGATCCAGATTAGTAAACGAAGTTTCTTTCTTCGCCGTTTGACTTTCGTTGTTTCTTTCGAGTTGATTCTTTTTGCAAACCGGAGTTCTTAAGTTGAACTTTCTGGTTGGATCTTTCATTCGAGTTTTACCTGTGCATTAGATGAGTACTGATTGTATGCTTGTTTGTTTGCGATAGAGTACCCGGAGTGTGCCGCTTGTTACTTCGAATCGCTAGGTTTCGCGGATCATCAGCAAGGCAAGTAACACTTTGATCATATACCTTCCATACCCAGTTTTTATTGCATTAGATCGGTTTTCCTCAAACACTTGCATGATTAGGATCTAATTAAATTGTGGGTATTGGGAAGTAGCTGTGGTAGTACCTATTACCTGTTTTCTATTCAAACCCTTGGGAGTTACTTCTACGTTTGCTATTATTATTGCCATGCTATGCTCGTAGACGTGGATTGGGTTTGAGAGATTTCCATGACAGATGTGAGATGGTTAATTAATGGTTTACTTAAGGTGGCAACTAAAACTCACATCTGGGTGGATTGAGGTACCTGGGTATTCCAGGATTGCCTGTTTTTTCTTTTGGACCGCCACCCAGGTTCAAAGGGATCATAAGATTATTCATGCTAGAAACTTCCGTGTGCAGCCGCAAGCTATTATGGGCTCTAGCATAGTTGATTAAGTTGTGTGAACTCTTACAGTGGTAGACTAGCAGATGTAGGGGAAAGTAGGTGTAACGGTCTACCCATTCGTAAGGTGCAAACACTTTTGAAAGACTGTGTCTCGGTCATCCGTTACTCAAACACCATGTAGTGCGAGTAATCCAACGGAGGAGATCGAGTCTTGTGGGGAAAAGTGCACAAACCTCTTACTCAAACACCATGTAGTGCGAGTAATCCAACGGAGGAGATCGAGTCTTGTGGGGAAAAGTGCACAAACCTCTGCAAAGTGTACAAACTAATCATGATTAGCCGTGTCCCCGGTTATGGACATCTTGAGTATCTAGTTCTTGGATTATCTCGTTGATCTCATCATGTTACTTTAATTAATCTTGTTGGGTTAATGATGATACTTAATTGGGATTGAGATGCTGTCAACCATCTCAATGTTTCACAACCACCATGATAGTTAAATAAAATTTATTCCTTTGAGGTAGGATAAAATTGGCTTTTCGCAAAAACATTATAACCATAGAGCTTTTCCACCAGCCATATATGCATGTAGTATAGCATTGTTATTGTTCATTATTCTCTATGTGTTACATTGCCAGCATATTCTATGTGCTGACCCGTTTTCGGGCTGCAACGTTTCATGTTGCAGACTTTTCAGACGACGAGTAAGGTGCCTTAGGTCGTGGTCTTATACTCAGTGATGCCGCTGGAGTTGATGGACTCACTTATCTTCCAAGTCTTCCGCTGTTATCGTTGTTAGATGGCCTTAAGCCATGTTTATCATACTTATTCTCTTTGGAGATATTCGATGTAATAAGTGTGTGATTGCTACTCTGTTATAAATCCTCCATTTGTACTATGCGTGTCAGCATTACTGATCCAGGGATGACACTGGTGCACAGCAGCACAGACCATTTGAGGTCTGGTCGCTACAAAGTTGGTATCAGAGCACACGCTGACTGTAGGACACGACCACTAAGCTTAAGCCCTAGAAAGCTTCTCTCTTCTCATTTCTGACCCCTCTCCACTTTCTACTCTTTTAGGAATGGCGAATGCAAGGAGCAAGTTCATGCAACCAGATGAAGACACGCCTTTTGGTCGACACTTGAAGGAAGTCACCAAGTACTTGAACATAGGAATACCAAGCATCACCGGAACCTACAACGCCACATTACCTGAAGAGGAGAGCTGGAAGATTCAAGTTATCATTCCAGGAAGGATGTTTAGTGCCATAAGATTGGTTTTCGAAGCACCAACTTGGAGTTTAGGGAAGAGCATGGCCGCACACATCACCATGGGACGCATTGGAGAAGTCTACCACCAGGAGCTTAAGGATACAATTTACCAAATTTGTGGACGCCGAGACGCGCAATGGGAGATGATCAGAACCAAGAAGGATGGATCAATTGCAGCTTTCATCCAGGAGCAGAACCAACATATTCGTCGCCAGGAGAACCAGATGTGCTCAGACAAGGAAGAGCTGAAGAAGGCATTAACGAAGATCAAGGAGCTCCAAGAAGAACTCAAGGCTACACGCGAAGATTATTTGGAGGAAATCAACGCACTAGTAGGGAAGAATGACGACCTGGAAAAGAAGATTGGAATATTCATGGGAAATCCAGTGCCAAAAGCAGAAGTCGACGAATGCACTTGTCCGGATAACTACATCATCATCGACGACACCGACTCAGAACCAAGTGAAGACGACTGGGTTGATGAAGCTGGAGCAGACATCATGGAGTCTTCAACGGATCAGAGTTTCTAGTAGACCACCATATCAGTAGTAGTTTTCCCCCATTTAATAGTATAGTTCAAGCACTTTTGTAACGCTAGTTAGATCGATTGTTTTGCCTTGTTTGAATTGATTGAGTGATATTGATTGAATTTGTCTCATGAGCATATGGGTAGTGTTTTCTCCCTAGACCTCATTCTATTCTTAACTCTCATCTTTTCTAAACCTATCAGATGCCTTCGAGACGCGACACCGGATTTGTTTTCCCGCCAGAGATCACCCTGTTGATTCAGCAACAGAATGCCCTGATGCAAGTGTTAGTGCAGAACCAAGGCAACAACAACAACAACAACAACCCACCGCCACCACCACCTGTTGATCACCTAGCCCGTTTCCTGAGGCTAAACCCGCCGGTGTTTTCCAGTAGCACCGAGCCGATTGTTGCAGATGATTGGCTCCGCAAAGTTGGAAGGGAGTTGACCACTGCAGGATGCACAGATGCGGAAAGAGTGCATTTTGCCGCACATCAGCTTGATGGACCCGCAGCATCATGGTGGGAGAATTATACAGCCACGCACCCTATTGACACTGTCACATGGGACCAGTTTCAGCAAGCTTTCCGTACAGCTCATGTTTCAGCAGGAGCTATGGCTATGAAGAAGCGTGAGTTTCGCAACCTACGCCAAGGAGGACGCACCGTAGGCCAGTATGTGGAGGAATTCAGTAAGTTAGCACGTTATGCACCAGATGACGTTGCTACAGATGCAGCCAAGCAGGAG
This sequence comes from Triticum aestivum, assembly GCF_018294505.1. Classification (NCBI taxonomy): domain Eukaryota; kingdom Viridiplantae; phylum Streptophyta; class Magnoliopsida; order Poales; family Poaceae; genus Triticum; species Triticum aestivum. The sequence continues at coordinate 355,761,837 of NC_057811.1, read as the reverse complement.
AAGTTTTTGGAAGGGCTGAATGATGAGCTGAGTATGCAGTTGATGGTAGCAACTTTCAACAACTACCAGGAGCTGGTAGATAGAGCTCTCATGATTGAAGGGAAGCAACGGCAGATTGAAAACCGTAAGAGGAAGTACGGACAAGGGAAGTATAACTCAGGAGCTCAGCAGAAGCCTCGATTTACCCCAAAGCCGGGAGGACAGTTTCAGCATACCCATGGAGGAGGTAGTTCGCACAACCATAATGGCTCCAAGAATGGTAATGGAAATGGAGAAAGCAACGGACAGAACCGCACCAACCCATCTACCCCAGCCAAGAGGGACCTGAGCCAAGTCACTTGCTTTAAGTGCCAGAAGAATGGACATTATGCCAATGAATGTCCTGAAGCCCAAAATGGAAATGGCAATGGAATCTCTGGGAAGAAGCCGAACCCGTTCAACAAAGGACACGTGAACCACGTGAGCGTGGAGGAGGTTGAAGCTCAGCCTGATGCAGTAATAGGTAAGATTTTGGTTAAGTCATTTACTGCAACCGTTCTTTTCAATACTGGTGCATCGCACTCATACATATCAAGGGGATTTGTGAATAAGTTTAAGATGTCCACCAAAGTTCTCAGAAACCCTATGTTAGTAACCTCGCCAGGAGCAGAGTATATGGCCACCCAAGGATGTTTTCAGATACCATTGGCCATTGGTAGGCATGTTTTTCCCTCAGACCTCATTGTTTTGGAATTGCCAGGTTTGGATGTGATTTTGGGAATGGATTGGCTATCGTTGTATGGAGGAAACATCGATTGTGCCAGCAAGACGATTTTGCTTACCACCCCAGAAGGAAAAAGGATCAAGTATGTATCCCGGCATATGCCGAAGAGGACTCAAGTAAATTCCTTATCAGGAGTTGTACAGGAGGAAGTACCAGTGGTGAAAGATTATCCGGATGTATTTCCAGAAGAGTTGCCAGGCATGCCACCGGATAGAGACATTGAGTTCTTGATTGAACTTTTGCCAGGCACAGGGCCAATATCTAAGAGACCGTACAGGATGCCCGTAAAGGATTTGGAGGAAATTAAGAAGCAGATCAAGGAGTTACTGGATAAAGGCTATATTCGCCCAAGTTCGTCACCTTGGGGATCACCAGTACTTCTAGTGGAGAAGAAAGATGGATCGCTGAGGATGGTTGTTGATTACCGAGGATTGAATGAAGTGACCATCAAAAACAAGTACCCACTGCCGATGATCAATGATTTGTTTGACCGCCTACAAGGAGCTAAAGTATTTTCCAAGATCGACCTACGATCAGGATACCATCAGTTAAAGATTTGAGAGCAGGATATACCCAAGACGGCTTTTACCACCAGATATGGATTGTATGAGTATACCGTTATGTCATTTGGACTGACTAACGCACCTGCCTATTTCATGAACCTGATGAACAAAGTGTTTATGGAGTTTTTGGATAAGTTCGTCGTGGTGTTCATTGATGATATTTTAATCTTCTCCAAGGATGAGGAAGAGCATGAGGAGCATTTACGATTGGTACTTGAGAAGCTCAGAGAACATCAATTATACGCCAAGTTCAGCAAATGTGAGTTTTGGCTGAAGGAAGTTGGATTCCTTGGACATGTTATTTCTGGAGAAGGAATAGCAGTAGACCCTGCCAAGGTTGACATAGTGACAAGTTGGGAATCACCCACGACAGTTGGAGAAATCCGGAGTTTTCTTGGACTTGCAGGATACTACCGGAGATTCATCGAGAATTTCTCAAGGATTGCTAAGCCCATGACTGAGATATTGAAGAAGGACACCAAATTCAATTGGACTGAGGAATGTGAAGCTAGTTTCCAAGAGTTGAAGAAACGATTGGTTACATCACCAGTGTTGATTCTGCCAGATCAACGCAAGGATTATGAAGTTTATTGCGACGCTTCTCGTCGAGGACTTGGAGCAGTGCTTATGCAGGAAGGAAGAGTTGTGTCATATGCTTCACGACAACTTAAACCCCATGAGAAGAATTACGCTACGCATGATTTGGAATTAGCAGCCGTGGTGCATGCATTGAAGACATGGAGACATTTTCTCATCGAAAACCATTGTGAGGTGTACACGGATCACAAGAGTTTGAAGTACATTTTCACGCAGAAGGAGTTAAATCTCAGACAGCGGAGATGGTTGGAGCTCATTAAAGATTATGATATGAGATTGCATTATCACCCTGGAAAGGCTAACGTAGTAGCAGACGCGTTGAGCCGCAAGAGTCATGTCAACACCCTCATGACAGGAGAGTTACCTCAGGAGTTAGCCGAGGACCTTCGCGAGCTATGTTTGGAGATAGTCCCAAGAGGCTATTTAGCGACATTGGAGATTCAGTCTACCTTGATGGAAAGGATCAGAGAAGCTCAGAAGACAGACAAGGAGATTGAAGAGATAAAGGAGAAGATGAGCAAAGGAAAAGCCAAGGGATTTCGTGAGGATGAGCACGATACCTTATGGTTTGAGGACCGCGTATATGTGCCAAATGATCCGGAGATCAGGAAGTTGATTTTGCAAGAAGCCCATGATTCACCGTACTCGATTCACCCAGGGAATACCAAGATGTATTTGGATTTGAAGAATATTTTCTGGTGGACCGGAATGAAGAAGGATATTGCGGAATATGTAGCAGTTTGTGATGTATGTCAGAGAGTGAAGGCAGAGCATCAGAAGCCAGCAGGATTGCTACAGCCATTGCCGATACCCGAATGGAAGTGGGATAAAATAGGCATGAATTTTATCACCGGATTACCCAGGACTCGTTCAGGCTATGACTCAATATGGGTTGTAGTCGACCGTTTGACGAAAGTGGCTCATTTCATTCCAGTAAAGACCACTTACACCAGTGCTAAGTTGGCAAAGATATACATGACCAGGATCGTATGTTTGCATGGAGTTCCGAGGACCATTGTATCAGACAGAGGAACCCAGTTTACCTCGAAGTTTTGGAAACAGTTACATGAAACGTTGGGAACCAGGCTGGAATTTAGTACAGCTTTCCACCCACAGACAGATGGACAGACCGAGAGAGTCAACCAGATTTTGGAGGACATGTTGAGAGCATGTGCACTCGATTATGGATCCAGTTCGGACGACAATTTGCCATATGCGGAGTTTTCTTATAACAACAGTTATCAGACCAGTTTGAAGATGGCCCCTTTCGAAGCCTTGTACGGAAGGAGGTGTAGAACACCGTTGTTATGGGACGAAGTTGGAGACCGTCAGTTGTTTGGACCAGATTTGATTAAGGAGTCTGAACAGAAAGTGAGGTTGATTCGCGATAGGCTCAAGGTAGCCCAGTCCAGGCAGAAGAGTTATGCTGATTCTAAACGAAAGGAGACGGTTCACGAAGTCGGAGACAGAGTGTATCTTCGAGTATCACCACTTCGTGGAGTAAAGCGCTTTGGAGTTAAGGGAAAGTTAGCGCCCCGTTTTATCGGACCATACAGAGTGTTGGAACGTATGGGAGAAGTTGCTTACAAGCTGGAATTGCCCGAAGGATTGTCTGGAGTACATGATGTATTTCACGTTTCCCAGTTGAAGAAGTGTCACGCAGAGATGGCTGAAATACCACTGAGAGATACTGTGCCACTGGAAGCGATTCAGTTGGAAAGTGATTTGACCTATGAGGAGAAACCAGTTAAGATTCTCGAGTATGCCAGCCGAGTTACCCGCAGCAAGGTTATCAAGTTTTGCAAAGTCCAGTGGAGTCACCACACGGAGGATGAAGCCACCTGGGAGCGAGAGGAAGATCTACGGAAGGACCACTCCCACCTGTTTTCTAGCCAACCCGAATCTCGAGGGCGAGATTCATCTTAAGGGGGGTAGGTTTGTAACATCCCAAATTTTCAATTTGGTATGTTATACATAGATCATCATTGCATATCATGTTTTATTGCATTTTGACAAATCCTCGATAAATCCTAAGCAACTCAAGGACCCTCGGAGAGAGTTGGGGATTTTCTCGAGTTTTCATATTTGATTTTCATCAAACAATAAGACGAGGATTTTTGGTTTTAATTATTTTCTCTCCGGAAAAATATTTCATTTTAAAAATAAACGAGAGGAGAAAAATATGACATCTCCAAAACAATTGAAATACTGGAGGAAAAATGTTAAAATCTTTTATTGGAATTTATTCGGATTTTTTTTTGCAATTTTTATTGCATTAAAAATATTGCATGTTTTCAAAATATTTATTTTGATTTAAAAAAATGTTCACCCTATTCTAGATTTTCAAACTAGACGGGGAAAATTTATTTTTTATTTTTCTGAATTTTATTTATTTTTCTACGAATTAGTTTTCGCGGAACTTATTTGAAAAAAAAAACTGCGCGACGCCCGACCGGGCCGAAGCCCAGCCGAGCGCCGGCCCGCCCGCGCCCTCTCCTTCCTCCGCACGGGAGCCGCCGCGCCGCAGGAGTCCGCCATGGCCACGGGACCGAGCCGCCCCGGAGCTTGCCCCCTCCTCCAAGCTTGCTACCCCCCCCCCATATATACCCCCCTCTCTCTCTTCCCCTCAACCTGCCGCCGCCGCCGCACTCATCCCGCCGCCGCCGCCGCACTTGCCAGCCGCCGCCGCCGCCGGAAGCCGCCGCCGCCCCTCGCCCTCGCCCGCACCCCCGCACCCCACGCCCCGCCGGAGCCCTCGCCGGAGCCGCCCCGACGAGGTACTGCCGCTGCCCCGTTCGTCGTTGCCGGTTTTTGTTAAAAAAAACCTTCGTTTTTTAAAAAAAAAACCTAGATCGGTTTTTTTCGGTTTTATTATTTTGCGAGCGTTCACCGAAACCGTTCGTTTTCACGAACGCGTTCGTCAGTTTTTCTCTGTTAACGAACGTCCGTTCTTTAACCGTTCGTCCGTTTTTCTTTTCCGTCGGATTTTTCTGCGATTATCTCAGATTCGATTTCTGATCGAATTTTCGATTCTGTTTAACTTCTCGCTCGTTTATCGGAATCAGGCGATTCAAGCGCCTAGAGTTTCGTCTCGAAATTCTCTTTCTGTTTAACCTACTCAAACAAGTTTTTGCTATAGTAAAATTTGACCTAGATCCAGATTAGTAAACGAAGTTTCTTTCTTCGCCGTTTGACTTTCGTTGTTTCTTTCGAGTTGATTCTTTTTGCAAACCGGAGTTCTTAAGTTGAACTTTCTGGTTGGATCTTTCATTCGAGTTTTACCTGTGTATTAGATGAGTACTGATTGTATGCTTGTTTGTTTGCGATAGAGTACCCGGAGTGTGCCGCTTGTTACTTCGAATCGCTAGGTTTCGCGGATCATCAGCAAGGCAAGTAACACTTTGATCATATACCTTCCATACCCAGTTTTTATTGCATTAGATCGGTTTTCCTCAAACACTTGCATGATTAGGATCTAATTAAATTGTGGGTATTGGGAAGTAGCTGTTGTAGTACCTATTACCTGTTTTCTATTCAAACCCTTGGGAGTTACTTCTACGTTTGCTATTATTATTGCCATGCTATGCTCGTAGACGTGGATTGGGTTTGAGAGATTTCCATGACAGATGTGAGATGGTTAATTAATGGTTTACTTAAGGTGGCAACTAAAACTCACATCTGGGTGGATTGAGGTACCTGGGTATTCCAGGATTGCCTGTTTTTTCTTTTGGACCGCCACCCAGGTTCAAAGGGATCATAAGATTATTCATGCTAGAAACTTCCGTGTGCAGCCGCAAGCTATTATGGGCTCTAGCATAGTTGATTAAGTTGTGTGAACTCTTACAGTGGTAGACTAGCAGATGTAGGGGAAAGTAGGTGTAACGGTCTACCCATTCGTAAGGTGCAAACACTTTTGAAAGACTGTGTCTCGGTCATCCGTTACTCAAACACCATGTAGTGCGAGTAATCCAACGGAGGAGATCGAGTCTTGTGGGGAAAAGTGCACAAACCTCTGCAGAGTGTACAAACTAATCATGATTAGCCGTGTCCCCGGTTATGGACATCTTGAGTATCTAGTTCTTGGATTATCTCGTTGATCTCATCATGTTACTTTAATTAATCTTGTTGGGTTAATGATGATACTTAATTGGGATTGAGATGCTGTCAACCATCTCAATGTTTCACAACCACCATGATAGTTAAATAAAATTTATTCCTTTGAGGTAGGATAAAATTGGCTTTTCGCAAAAACATTATAACCATAGAGCTTTTCCACCAGCCATATATGCATGTAGTATAGCATTGTTATTGTTCATTATTCTCTATGTGTTACATTGCCAGCATATTCTATGTGCTGACCCGTTTTCGGGCTGCAACGTTTCATGTTGCAGACTTTTCAGACGACGAGTAAGGTGCCTTAGGTCGTGGTCTTATACTCAGTGATGCCGCTGGAGTTGATGGACTCACTTATCTTCCAAGTCTTCCGCTGTTATCGTTGTTAGATGGCCTTAAGCCATGTTTATCATACTTATTCTCTTTGGAGATATTCGATGTAATAAGTGTGTGATTGCTACTCTGTTATAAATCCTCCATTTGTACTGTGCGTGTCAGCATTACTTTTCCAGGGATGACACTGGTGCACAGCAGCACAGACCATTTGAGGTATGGTCGCTACAACAGTATGTTCCTTGTCAGGAAGGGGCGCAGGGACATCTGCAGTCAACAGCTGATAGAGCTGGCCTGTACGTGATCGATAGGCTTTCAATTACTAGCGGCAATACAACACCGTATTTTCAAGCCAGTTCCACTTTCCCGATTTATATATCATGGTTATGGTGTACCCCTGTTATGTACACTATGATCTGCCTAGTTGTTGTGTGCTCTTGTTACCATGGTTTGGCAATAAACTCTCTATATAGTATATTATGAACCTATCATCTGCCAGCTATCCTTACTTTTGGAGCCTATTTTTTTGTGTACTTGTGCCAGATTATATAAATGCACGCACCATATTACAGAACACATGAGCTCTCTCATCAGAATCCAGTGATAGCACACAAGTGTTTACAGGGGCGCCCCTATATTAGAATATCATCTGCATTATAAAGATAATCTCACAACTATTTATGTTTTCATGGTTCTCAGATATTATACGCAATTACAGTGAATATCAGAATCCGCGCATCAGAAGAATATTGTGAAACACTGCAATGACTTACAAAATTAGCACCAAGGCATTGAGTGCCATTCTGGAAGCAATGAAACTCATACGCTCCCCACCTGTTGATTCTTGTTCAGAATATCATCCTAATGACTATTCTAACCTCGAGGAGCCAAAGGCAGATGACCTGTCCTGTTCACCCATCAAGGTGCCTATTCTAATTTGGCAAGGTTTTATTGATTGCACGTATCTTGCATATGTTCTCTTGCATTTCTTCAACTTTGTTGCACCGCCATCTACTTAGTTTACTCATCATATAACTCGAGATGCCATGCCCATCCATTATCAATACATATTCCATCTGTCATCATACCATGTTTTTCCACTCAAATGTTGTTCTTGTGCATCAGACATCAAAAAGGAAGAGGGTGATTGCCGAACCTGAAGGAGCACCAACAAAGTCCTTGAAAAACATGGTGGTGCCGAAGAAATCAGACAGCGCCCCATTTATATTGGCTGTACAACCAGTGACACTAAACGTAGGACTGACTCCAGCAGACTGTACCCATACTTCACTGGCCACACCACTAGCCCCACCACACAGGACCTGCACTCCAGCAAAAGGTATACCGATTTCATTTGCCATAGCACCAGCTGTACCACAGAAAAATCCCACTCCAGCAAAAAGTACAGCAAGTCCACCGGCCGAAGACCTATCCCAACTGCAGAGACGGCCAATTCCTGCAGATTGGAACCCCGTTCCATTTATTCCCAGTTTAAAAGACAATGCTTTCAATGTTGTTAGGGACTACGTGCATATATTCCCATCATGGGAAGATTATAGTGAAGACAAACACCATTTTCACATCTTCCTGTCCAACTTACGTGTAAGTGCTATTATTCATGGTTATTATTTTCCTGTTTTCTGCTGATCGAATACATCAACGATTTACATTACATTGTTGTAACTAGGCGAGGGTCAATCTGGATAGTCATGACGAGCAAAGCTTCCTTGTGCTTTTCAAGGAAGCATTGCAGCAGTATCGGTGTTACCTGAGGAAATCACACTTTGATGGCAAGTCTATAAACGAATTTCTGGTGAAGTCTCTTGTGCTAAATTTAGAAGACATTGAATGGGAAAACCTTGTTATGCACTGGTCTCGTTCCCAGGATGAGGTACTGTATGTGAAATCAAATGACAATTTGAACTTCTACTTTTCCGCATGTGCCTTACGGATCTTTTTTGCAGGAAATCTGCTCGAAGAAGAATTCCGGTTTGAAAAGAACGACAGGATATCACAAATATGCTGCCCGCTGCTTTGCTCTTGTTAGTACCTGTTGTCCTGTATCACTGTACTTGCATACATACCTTGTTCATTATGTGACAGCAGTATGCATGATAGCTTGCTTATCAATTGTTCGCTCCAAATTATCTGATCTGTATGAATGGTTACATTAGTGTAGAATATATCCAATGCCAATGATTTTTTTAGCTCTGCATTGTTCTTGTAAGTACATGATGTCCTTTATTAGTGTACTTATATTGACAGGTAGTTGTTCATGTACCATCACTCCGCAGCTTATTTTCCTTTGCCCTCCATTTTCTACACATCAGCTCTATATTTACTCTTACCATAAGGTTGGTACTGAAGAAGTTTAGCTGTGAATTGCTCTTGGTTGTGCCTTTTGCCTGTATCGCTGCACATACATTTATAACTACTTGGTTATGTAGCATCACTCTTCATCTTATCTTAAATATTCTCCATTTTTTCGTATATTATCACATCTATATTTACTCTTAACAAAATGTAGAATAAAGGCAATGCTTATGAAGAAGATTCTGTGGTAAACTTTTTGAATTGCCCCCCCCCCATCAGCATGGACAAGGGCTTTATAGAGCCTGTCTTCAACAGTAATGTAAGTTTGTCCTTCTCAAGCCTTTAAACTTTGTTGTGTATATTTGGTTAGGCATGACTGCAACAGCTATTTATTTTTGGTGTTTGCATCAAATTGCATGTTTAAAGTTTATTATGTAGTTCATAAACAAAAGTTTGTCCTTCTCAATTTAAGTTTTCAGTTGTACAACCAAGTTTCTTCTTCATACCATGTAAATTAAACTATACAGAGCAAGTGATCTTCTTTTGCACTGCATGTATGCTTCTGTTCTTCATCCGTAATCCAGTGGTGTGGTGAACCTACCCACTACAACACAATGTCATATTCTGCAATGTCTTAACTATGAACAATGTCATATCGTTCTACTATTATTTAAACCGTCTCTTTATTTGCCAATCTAAAATGGGATAAATTGACAGCACACTAACCATTGATACTTATGAGTTCTTAATCTGTAATCCAGTGGTGTCGTGAAGCTGCCAACTCCTTCACAATGTCATTTCCTGCCATGTCTTCACCTGAACAATACCATATTGTGTTAATGCAATTTTAAACTGTGTCACTTTATTCGTCAGTAAGAAATGTGATGAATTGTCAGCACTGATACTTTTATGTGCAAAACCTGTCATCGGTCTGCTTGTTTATCTTTCAGAGTGAGGAAGATATAAGTGTTGAACAAGCGCAGTCTCATCATCTTGCTCAGGTGGTTGCGCTGCAGCTCGCCAGCAGGGCTAACCTTTCTTTAACTCTATTGAAGTGTTGTTGGTTTTGTATATTATTTTGTCGGTGTGTTTATTTGCACTGGTGGCGATCTTTGATGCCCAGTGTATGTAATCTGTTGTCTGCTTGTGCTTTATTATCATAGTGGCAAACTTTGATGCCCAGTGGATGTAATATGCCGTAATTTCTTTATTGTATAGTCTAGGTTTTTTCTTATTCACGATGCTGCAGTTATTTTACTGTATATATATCCTGTCTTCGCAGTAAACCGGCCAAACCGTAAAATTACGGTACATAATCGGGCCGTCATGCAATCACGATGTATGATCCGCATCATGGGCCTCGTCAAATTGGCCCACTAGTAGATTCGGGCCTTTAATAGGCCGAGTAACCCCCGGCCCTCTTTTCGCAAGAAAACTCAATGGGCTTTTAGGAGGCTGAGAAGTAGGTTGGGCCTGAAACGTGCCGAACAGCTCACGGGCCGGCAGCAGCCCGAAATGGACCCCGGCCCATGATTGTGCGAGTCAAATCACGAGCTTTTAACAGGCCAAAATTGTCTCGGTCCTTGTTTGGCCCAATCAGATATCGGCTGCGAGCAGGCCGGATGCAAACCGGGCCGTAGTTAGGCCCAACTATATGACAGGCTTTTAACAGGCCAAAATTAATATAGGGCCGAAATGTTAAACGGGCCCTTAACAGGCCGAAACTAATACCAGGCCGAATTACTAAATGGGCCTTTAGCAAGTGGGCCCAAAAGCATAGCGTCCAGTTAACGGGCCCAATCTGATATGGGCCATAATTGAGGCCAAAGCCTCTTAAAGGGCCGGACCTGATCTGGGCCGTGATTTGGCCCAGAACGTGGGAGGCTTTTAACGGGCCGGATCTTATATGGGCCATTATTAGGCCCGGAATGTGGCAGACCATTAATGGACCGGATCAAATATGGGCCGGCATTTGGCCCAAAACATGGCAGCCAGTTAATGGGCCGGCCTACTAGGGTCCTCAAAATCTTGTGGGCCTACAGCTAGGCCGGCCCATTAGTGTCGGCGAAAACTCGTGGGCCTTTAGCTGGGCCGGCCCATTATGATCCGCAAGAATTTTGTGGGCCTTTACCTGGGCCGGCCCATTATGGCACACAAAAATCTTGTGGGCCTTTACCTGGGCCGGCCCATTATGGCCCGCGAAATCTTGTGGGCCTTTAGCTGGGCCAGCCCATTATGGTCCGCAAAATCTCGTGGGCCTTTAGCTGGGCCAGCCCATTATGGTCTGCAAAATCTTGTGGGCCTTTAGTTGGGCCGGCCCATTTAAACTTGATGGGTCGTGCCATGTGTCGACGTATCATAGGCGCCTTCTGTCCAATGAGTGGATGACATCTGTCCCAACGATGAGCCGACACGTGTTTCCTCCAGCCAATGATGATTTTACACGTGGAAAATCCCCATTGGTCGCGGCTGTTAACGGGTTATCGGATCCAAAACCCGACCCGATAGCTTAACGGCGTTCCGTTACGGTGGATGCCACGTGTCGGTCACCCTTAACGAAAGCACTTCTGTGACGCGCAATTTATCATCATGGAAATGGACACTTCCGTGATGATAATTTTGGTAATGTCATGGAACACTTCTACGACAACACAGGTATGACTATCTTGATTCTGTCATAAATTTGTCATGGATGTACATGCATGACAAAAAACGCGACCTACTGTGACAAACACGTATCATCACGGAAGTGTATTTTTTTGTAGTGTGTGCTGGTTCTCCACAGTTATAGCAGATGACATCTTTCATTTTCGGGTCATAATTGATCACCACTTCCTCATTCCTGCTCTGAGAGCTCTCAGCTTTGTCATCCCCAGATTTCCTTTGCACTTCTTTTTGTGAGAAGCTCTTGTTTTTTCTCTTCTGTTGGTTTTGAGAAATCTGTTGATGAGTGCTAGATTGCCCTTCTCCAAATCCTTGCATCTAGTTACCAGGCTGCATCTGCTCTGAGGTGTGACCATATTGCATCTGTTGCTGCTGGTGATGCATAATCGGCATCTGCTGCTGTTGGTGCATCACAGGCAAGCTAGGCAAGTACTGTTGAGGCCACTGATTGAACTGAGGAAATTGCATCCCTTGCCAAGGCGGCATCCCCTGTAAGTTGCTAGCACCCCCAAATTGATGCATGTTTTGGAAGGTACCTGGATGTATCTGCTGCATCGCCTGCGGCCCTTGTGGATTCAGGCCACCAGATTGGATCGGGATCTGGCCGAGGCTTGAGTGAGTACCTGGCCGACCGGGCGATGCCCCTCTCCACGGCCAGTACCTCCCCCTCCACCACGGCGACCCCCTCCCCTGTTGCGTGCCATCCCTTTGACCACTTCAGCGTAGGTCGCCCGATCAGCACCACCCCGCCACAACTCCTTCGAGAAGCTGATCTTCTTCGCCTGGATCTGCCTCCCCCCACTCTTGCAGGATAGCAATCTTCTGGTGTGAATTTTTTGGAGAGGAAGAGGTCCTTGCGAATCCAGACCAGCCCCCCTCCTGGTGGCGGAACCCTAGTTCTGTTGGGGGACGGCACGGACCAAAGCTGCCCAAATACTTCAACTACCTCATCACCATCCTGAGGAAGCAACTTTTGAGAGTACGCTTTCTTCTGCTGAAAACAGTCTCCCACGTCCGTCTTCTGCGCCCGCACGCTGACACTCGGGGCCCATTGGTCAGCAACTCCGGCTGATTCCCGCACCGCCGCCGTTCGCCGGCAAGCACGTGCCCTCGCCGGAATTGCCCGGGACGGGGAGGGACGACAAGGAGTACTTGCTCGTGGTTCCAATCGAATCAACAGAACTGATACCACTCCAATCATCACCTCCCCAAGTCGCCCAGTGCTTACCAGGGATCTCGCCGGAGTATTCGCCATCTCGCCCTCTGAATCCTCGACGTCGATGCCGCTTCCTCGGCCGCCTAGTCCAGCACCTGCTCCGGCTCTAGAGATGAGCCCAATCGGAACAATCGCTCGATCTCCTCCTCTGTCGCCCTTGCCATAATCCGCTCGACTAGGGCCAGCTTCGCATCCCTCGCTTTCTCCGCCGCCCTTTTCGCCGCCTTCTCCAGCCTGTTCGCCGTCTTCAGAAGCGCCTCCAGATCCTCTATCGCCGTCCTCCGCTCTCTCGGTGGTTCGCTCATCCCTAATTAGATCTGGATCGTTGAGCACGATCCCCAAACCGATTCCGGGGCCTGAGCGATCGAGCGAGCGGAGCCGAGCGCTCCCCGCCTCCGAGAGCTCGCCGCCGGCGTAGTTTGCGTGGAGAAGGTGGTGGTCGACGGCGGGGGAAGTGGGAGGTGAGGTGGGGGACGCGGTCATGGAGAAGCGGTCATGGAGACCGGTCAGTCACTGGAATCTGTGTTGGTGCTCACCTGTGTGGTGCGGCTGAGTTGGTGCAAACTAGGCCTTGCACCTGTCTGAAATTGATGGATTCCACTGTTCTATGGAATACACTATGCTGATTCATGAAAATATTCGTACCCCAGACGTCTTGGTTGCGTGAAGAGATAAAATGGAACCGCCAATCCAAAAACGGAGATTCTTTTGACCGTGGCCGTGAATATGTTACACCAGTACATTTTTCCCGGCCGTGGCCGTGAAGCTGTAAGCCTGTAACTAGTTCGCTGTGCAGCTCCTCCTTTACAAGGTGGAATATATGATCCACACTGTGATCCGCCATCAGTCACTCGAAAGGCCGTGAGTTTACAAAGGAGATAGCCATAAAGCAAGCGAATGATGACACACGAGTACGTACTGAACATTTGCTGGAACAGACGAATAATTTCGCAACTTCCCTAGCAACCGGCTCCGGGCCCAACCTACAACGCATGAGCTTGAAAGTCGCCCTGAAAGTTAGCAGATTTCTGGCACTTTCGCCTGTACATTGTCCGCGAGGTTTTGCGTCGCGTTGCGCCTGTCTCCACTCTTCTTTCAGATGTGTGTCTCCATCTCAATGCTTTGCTACGCTTGTTCTCGATCCGGGGAAGACAAGGACGAATGCCTTCAAACGTCTCCGTGCCTTCTGTAACCATATAGTACTACAACACTGCACTGCAATTGTTAAACCTGATGAGCTGGGCTGATCGCCCTGGCTCGTCCTCTTGACTTTTCCATCACGAATAGTACAAAGCAGATAGGGGGTGGTTCGTTGGGCCTTCTTGATTCGAGGGCCTTTGCTTTTGCAAGATCGCGATCGGGGGCTTCGACCTCCGGCACGCACGTATTTCAACGCGATATGAGCGGTTGACGTTTTTTTCCGAGACCCATCGCTGGCACAATTTGTGGCGCGATTCAACGCGATTTGGCATGGCAGCGTGCATGGTATACTCAATACGTAAGTCTAGACAAATGGTCCTCGCAAAAAAAAAAGTCTACACAAATGGGGATGTCCGTATTATCAAGTGCCCAACCGATCTGTCTATTGTGTTTAGTAGTCGACGAGGATCCACCCGTTGCATGAGCTGTAGATTTCAGCTTTCAGTTTTCGCCCGCTGTGAACTTGTGATCCGAACGCCTCTCGCATCATATCACTAGATACGTTAACCAGCTCAGTCGCTCAGAGCAAGAGTAATTCCTTGTTTGCTTATAATATCTCTCTCTCTCTCTCTCTCAAGCACAGTGCCGATTTGTTTCAGAAAACAAATGTAAGTTAAAACAATTTTTGGTGGAAAATTATTGACCGTGCTTGGACCATGCTTGACCTCGAGCTCGACCGTCACGTTTGACCAACCAACAATACTTTCCCAGCTATCACAAAAACAAAACCGCTCTTGTCTTCTTGCCACTCCTCTCATTCTGCCACTTGCTCCGGCCGCCACTCCATAAGTTTCTATCCCCATCAACCCGTCATCCCGAATAGCAAGAGACAACACGAAGAGCAAGAAAAACAAAAGGAAGAACGAAGCATAATCTGACAACGATAACATGAGAAACAAAGCACTATGCTCGGGTCGGGTGGGTGCATGCGGCATGGTTATGAACTTATGGTACTAGTAGTAACTTCATAGGGCAAGTTAAAATATGCTCGGGGGTGAAAGTGGCAGTTGGCCTGCCTGCCTGGGTCCAAAGGCGCTGGATTCGGGTGACGCCAGCATCCACTACGCCGGGAGGAGGCGTGCAGTCCACGTCGAGATGCCAGGGACTGGGCAGCGCCTGGGCCCCGTCGGGATTTCTTCCCGGATCCTTCGACTGCGGTGAAAATTTTGCCACCGCTGCTACCAGGTCTACTGCAACGGCCGCGCATGGATTCGGCGTCACCGGGACACGTCATCGAGTGGCATTTCCACACGACGCACTCACTAGATTGCTTAACTACGAAAACTCCATAGGATTTTTTTTTCTAAAATAGCTTACAGTACATAGCATTTCATTTTTAGTTAGCAAAACTTCACAAAATTGACACTCGTTTCATGTGTTGCCATTATTAAGAAGAAAAATGGGTAATATAGCGAGTATTTGTACTTTGGATGTACTACCTTTTCTTCAACGCTTGGAAAAACGCACACGTTTCCACAAATTTTACATGTTCTTAGACCATGGAAACATGCACGTGTAGACTTCTTTGATTCAAAGAAACTTCGTAGGATTTTGAAGGATTTGTTTCCTTGGTAATTTTTCATGCACAAACGGTTTGATTCATACGATTGGAATCCTTAGAAAAAAATTCATGAGGATTGCTTTGCACTCTACTTTGGAGGGAAATTTGCATCCGCTCAAATCTTTTTTTCCAACTCATATCTATTTCCATGACATCAAGCACGTATTGCTCCGAATTATTGTGGTTTTACTAAACCCTATAAGATTCAACATGACATGCCACTCCAATCATGAGTTTTTTTATTTCTATGTTTTGAAAATCCCATGAATCAACGATTCTCATAATCTTTTAGGTAAAAACATAAAATGCCCAAATATTGATTTCATTAGAGCATGGAACCCAATAGTGTTTAAATCTTGCGAGGCTACCTAAAAAAGGTAAGGACATGTGTTTCTAAACTGTCACAAAAAGGTGTTCTAACTATTTCTAATGTGGTTGATAGATCATGCTTGGACTACTATATCTATCCAAGACTCTTTTATTATCAAAGCAAGCCTTAAGTTCCTAGGAGTTAAGTCACCTACCAAAGACATAAATGGCTATAAATCAGACGACATTTCAAGTAAGATCTCTGTATTTGGATAATTTCACCTTCGGGGAAAGGGTGGTTGGCGTCTTAGTTGGTTATGTGTGTTCCATGGCACCATTACCTAAAAGTTTTCATTACTACAAAATCCACATGTGGATGCCTCCATATCTAGGTTCACCAGGACATTAGGCCATGAATCATAAAGCTGAGTTGATTTTGGACAACTTAGAAATTGCACTACCTGTTACCTAAATACTACCGGATATGGTAAAACCACCGCACAATTGGTTGTGGAGAGGACTCTCTAGTAGTCCAATAGCTTTTCAAGATGAAGTGAAATAAATGGTGACATTTGTAGCAAAATAGAGGTGGTTTAGTGACCAACTACAAAGACTAGTTGTAGGATCGCAGCCCACATGTACAAATTAAATACTTCTTCTCTATTTCGAGGAGGAGTCGGACTAGTCACGTAAAGTTGATTAGAGAAGATAGATCATATTGTTGGGGAATGTAGCAGAAATTCAAAATTTTCTACGCATCACCAAGATCAATCTATGGAGTACTCTAGCAACGAGGGGAAGGAGAGTGGATCTACATACCCTTGTAGATCGCGATGCGGAAGCGTTGCAAGAACGCGGATGAGGGAGTCGTACTCGTAGCGATTCAGATCGCGGTTGATTCCGATCTAAGCACCGAAGAACGGTGCCTCCGCGTTCAACACACGTGCAGCCCAGTGACGTCTCCCACGCCTTGATCCAGCAAGGAGAGAGGGAGAGGTTGGGGAAGACTCCGTCCAGCAGCAGCATGACGGCATGGTGGTGGTGGAGGAGCGTGGCAATCCCGCAGGGCTTCGCCAAGCACCGCGGGAGAGGAGGAGGAGGGAGAGGGATAGGGCTGCGCCGAAAGAGAGACTTTCTCGTGTGTTTTGGGCAGCCCAAACCTCAACTATATATATAGGGGGGGCTGCGCCCCCCTTAGGGTTTCCACCCCCAAGAGGAGGCGGCCAGCCCTAGATCCCATCAAGGGGGGCGGCCAAGGGGAGGAGAGGGGGGGCGCCCCACTAGATGGGCCCTAAGGCCCATCTGGACCTAGGGTTTGCCCCATCCCACTCTCCCATGCGCCTTGGGCCTTGGTGGGGGGGCGCACCAGTCCACCTGGGGCTGGTCCCCTCCCACACTTGGCCCACGCAGCCTTCTGGGGCTGGTGGCCCCACCTGGTGGACCCCCGGGACCCTCCCGGTGGTCCCGGTACATTACCGATTTCACCCGGGTGACCAAAACAGGACTTCCCATATATAAATCTTTACCTCCGGACCATTCCGGAACTCCTCGTGACGTCCGGGATCTCATCCGGGACTCCGAACAACATTCGGTAACCACATACATACTTTCCCTATAACCCTAGCGTCATCGAACCTTAAGCGTGTAGACCCTACGGGTTCGGGAACCATGCAGACATGACCGAGACGTTCTCCGGTCAATAACCAACAGCGGGATCTGGATACCCATGTTGGCTCCCACATGTTCCACGATGATCTCATCGGATGAACCACGATGTCGGGGATTCAATCAATCCCGTATACAATTCCCTTTGTCCATCGGTATGTTACTTGCCCGAGATTCGATCGTCGGTATCCCGATACCTTGTTCAATCTCGTTACCGGCAAGTATCTTTACTCGTTCCGTAACTCACATCATCCCGTGATCAACTCCTTGGTCACACTGTGCACATGATGATGTCCTACCGAGTGGGCCCAGAGATACCTCTCCGTTTACACGGAGTGACAAATCCTAATCTCGATTCGTGCCAACCCAACGGACACTTTCGGAGATACCTGTAGTGCACCTTTATAGTCACCCAGTTACGTTGTGACGTTTGGTACACCCAAAGCATTCCTACGGTATCCGGGAGTTGCACAATCTCATGGTCTAAGGAAATGATGCTTGACATTAGAAAAGCTCTGAGCAAACGAACTACACGATCTTGTGCTAGGCTTAGGATTGGGTCTTGTCCATCACATCATTCTCCTAATGATGTGATCCCGTTATCAACGACATCCAATGTCCATGGTCAGGAAACCGTAACCATCTATTGATCAACGAGCTAGTCAACTAGAGGCTTACTAGGGCCATGGTGTTGTCTATGTATCCACACATGTATCTGAGTTTCCTATCAATACAATTCTAGCATGGATAATAAACGATTATCATGAACAAGGAAATATAATAATAACCTATTTATTATTGCCTCTAGGGCATATTTCCAACACATATATCCGTCTTACAATGAGTATTACCAGGCAAAATGTGGGATGGTAGCTCACGATTGTGACCTAGACTAGTCCCACAATCATGGATCGCTGGATGAACTCAATCTGACGGCCAAGAGGTGGCAAATCCGAGCGTTGTTGACCATTCGATTTCCTATCAATTACATGAGATTCTGCCATGTGTACTATCTAGAGGTTTCCCATAGTTAAAAACTTAGTACACCCTTGTACTTATTACATATACTATCTTTACACACTTCTCATTTATCCTAGAATCTTCCATGCATGCTCTTGCTCCATTAGAGTTTCTCGATTGAATAATAAGTGTATCCATTTGTGATTTAGTCTAGAATCTTCCATGCATGCTCTTGCTCCATTAGAGTTTCTCGCTTGAATAAAAATGCATCCATTTATGAGATTACTTATGAAATTTTAGTCAAGGTGAAAGAGAATTCAACCAAATGTTGCAACACTATCTTGGCATATTCATGAAATTAAACCTCTAAGGTCCATACATATAATGTGCTATATACATATATTGGAGCACTATGCAGCTAAGGTTTCCTTTTCGAATGGGTTTAGCTATCATTAGTAACAAATTTGTATCTTGAACTTCATGCACGCAATATGTAAGTGTCAGTTGTCTGTCAACATTGTGTTGTAACGATATCTCACAACTCACGTGCAACAACTCACTAGTATGCCTAGACTGTTTTTTCCTACAAACATGACAACCTGTAGGTTGTGATATATGACAAGACAAACATATGTGATTTTGCAAATGTTGTTCGTATTTTTTCTACGCACTTTTGAACTACCATAAAACTGATTTAAACGATCGTATGTTTTCCCAGCAGCATGAAAATGCAATTTCTTTCTTTATTCCAAAAAAAAACTTAGTACTATTAGTTTTTTTTTTGTTCTCGGACTTCCAATACATGTGGACCCAACAGCAAAAGTACCCCAAAATGCATGTTAACCTATCCTCAAGACCAAAAGGAATCTTATAAATTCTACAAAAGACAAAATCTAGGTGTAGATCATAAGGTAATGTGATTTTTTTATCAACAGGTAATATGATTTTTCTAAAGGTTTGTACATTTGTTATTGAATGATGGTATACACATGACAGTTTCTGTGTGATTTTCATATGAGACAACAAATCAAGTTGTCGTCGATGCAAAGAGCAAAATTATACGACACCATTCAATCCACCATCATAGAAAGTTCGAACACCAACTGGCATACGTATAGTAGTTCCATTTGTTATTCATTGAATATGTATTTTTAGCATGTAATAGTTCTATACCCTCTCTGTTTTCTTTTTACTCCGCGTATTATATTTGTCTGAAGTCAAACTCTCCAATTTTTGACCAAGTTTATACAAAAGATTATTAATATTCACAATACAAAAGCAATATCATTAGATCCATCATGAAATATATCTTCATATTACATTTGTTTGGTGGTGTAGATGTTGATAATTCTTAATATAAATTTGATCGAATTTTACAAAGTACGACTTCAGAAATCTAACACGTAGTGTAAAAAGCAGAAACAGAGGGAGTATTTCGAAAAAAATGGAGTGGCACGCATGCATAATTGGAAAATTCATTTCTTGAATTAGTAGTACTCCATCCGTTCACTTTTATAAGTCGTTTCAGACAACTGAAATTGACCTGTTTTGCATGTTGTCTAAAATGTCTACGAGGTCTTATAAAAGTGAACAGAGGGAGTAGTATATACATATCCCCAGAGTTGAAAAGTTAAAACCCACCGTGAAACCTGAAACCCCGCGAGTCGTTCCCAGGTGGTTCAGCACATGCGCCTGAAAAAACCACACAGTGCCACAGTGGGCATGCAGTGGCACGCATGCGAGCTACTCCGTCGCTGACCAGTGACAATGCTCCGTAGATCGGCGCCGGTTGACAGGCCAACAACACCTAGGAACGCTACTGCGCGGCTGCGCTAGCTCACACTACGGTTCGTTTGCGGTCGGGGACGCGATGATAGCCAGAGAGGACGGACCGACGGGGACTATGGCCATGGGCTAGAGAGGTGGTGGGAGAGTAGAAAGCCGTCCTAGCGTGCAGCCTTTTTCACCAGGACGATCGAGGACGAGGGGGCAGCTCCATTAAATTCGTAATGTCCCTCTCGATCTGTCTCGGCATAGTGGAGGCTCGGCGCACGCCCCTGCCTCCTCCTTCCTTGCTCACGGAATCATATGCATGTGCGCGCCATCATCCTGCCTTGCTTCTTCCCGCCAACGCTGCATGCGCTCAATTACCTCTTCCGGTTCTACAGTTTAGCGTCAAACAACTCACCGGAGCGCGTGCCAAACCCAGGTTACCGTCCAGCGACATGCCGAGAATGATGCGGCGAGGTGACTTTCGAGCACCAGAGAGATCGAACGAGGCCAGACAGATCTTGACGCGCGACTTGTGTAAGCGGGAAATTGTTAACAATTCGAGCAAAGTTATTCGCATTTCGAATACATGGGCCACGTGGAGGAATTTTGAACCGATCAGGGTAATGAGTGCTTAATCGACCTAACAAACAAATACTATCATATATAAGCGTGGGCGACCTGCGTATAGCAGTCATGATGCGATACCACGGGTTTAATAGCTTATCCCCTCGATCAATCTCAAAGGCAACCGCGTAATCGACGTACCGGCGGCAGCTTTATTCCCGGGCACACTTTGTCACCACCTTTGCGACTAGTTAAACCTACCTGGGCAGACATTAGGGTCTCGAGGGAGCTTGTGATCATACGGCAAAAGGGGTTTCCTCCCATCTTGTGGCTTTTGAGTAAAGCGGGATTGGTTTGATTAGCGGCTCCCCTCGATCGTGCTACTACTTCTCTTTTGTCTTGCTGCTAACTGCGTACGTGCCCATGAAAGCCGAAACGTAACCGAAGAAACCGACGAATTTAAAGCGCTTAAAAGGCTCGCGTGATCGACCACGAACGAATTCACAGAAGAGACAGCGGAAAGGAGATGAAAAGGGGAGGAAGCCGAGATGATCCAAGGAAAAAAGGCTCGTTTCCTTTCTGCGTCTCTATCCAGCTTCGTCTTCCACCTTTCCCAGAATTTTTGTTATTACCTAGCCGAAACGAACTAGCTTTTCGGGCTTTGGGGTTTGGGACGAAAGAAGCGGCCGGAGTTCACCTTCCCCCCAAATGGAAGGGGGTATCGTCCGAGCCGGGCTACCTGCCGTATAGGAGGAGTACGTAGCCGGCGCGCGCGGAGGGTGGCTCCATGGATGATGCATGGCCGTCGTAGGTGAATGTGGACACGGCGAAGGAATTTCGATCGATCGCCGTTGCCGCTTGCCGGCCCGGCAATAATGGCAGGCGCCCATATCACGCGCCCCCACCACGCACATCCTCCCGCCCTGTGGCTACTCGCATCGATCAGTACCGTTCGTTCGGCGGCAGCGGCAGCGGCAGGAGGCGTGCGTGCAGGTGCAGCGGCAGCGGCAGGAGCAGTTCCCACCCCATCCGCGCGCACTAGCGGGAGAGGAGGGCCCGGCCGGCTGCGGTGGGCGGCCACACAGCGCACAGGCGTGCGCGGCCGCTTTACCTCTTGTCGGAGCGGCGGGGCCCCGCGCCTCGGCATGCACGCAGGGTTTGCCCCCTCGGTTCCTGATCCCACTGATGATGATCGAGTGCGATTTGTCACCGCGGATGGTTTGGCAGAGGCAGTCGGCGCGCGCACCAGCCCCTCGTCTCACCGGCCCGCTGCGTGCCTATGCCGCTATCCGGCTAGCAATTTCCACGTTGGAGTCATCAAAAGAACTTGAGCGTGAAAAGACACTTCTCGTACTACTACCTTTTAACCAACCATCTTAAGATAGTACTCGTATTCGTATACATGGGGAAAACATGGTTAAGTTAGGCGATCAAAATAAATACTGAGTAGTACTTTACTAACACATGGGATTTTTCTTTTCTTTTTGGAAACGAGGTGAAACCCCAGCCTGGGCTCTGCATTGGTGACTTGGAAATTTAACCAGTGGTGTGTAGCAATGTGTGACATGGTTAGCACACGCAAAATCTAAGGTGGACCAAATCTTTTACCCCCGAACCTAAACTGAATGATGTGATTTGAACTTTATCAGAGAAGTACAAGGGCTTGTTTGGCATCATAAATATTTCCTGTAATGCAAAAAAAAAAAACATATTCATGTAGAATTCAAATGGACATGAGATCGTGAACTTGTGTTTTTTTTGTTTCTGTATTTTTCAAATCCTGAGAATTAAAGACTAAGGACATGTTCGGCAATCGACCGCTCCGAGAAATACGAGAATCTGCGGAGCATCTCTTTCTTCACTCCGTGTTTTCATCTGAAGCTCGGACCGTTTCTGGAGCGGAGTCGTGCGGAGTGGCGAGGCTCTGGACAGGCCCTAAGGATGTGTTTGGTTCAGAGGCTATCCCTCGGGGGACAGGGATATCCCCTTTTTAAATGGTTGCCACCCGTTTGGTTTGAGGGATAGAAGGGATAAGGATAGCCATTATTCCTGGAATATTCCCTAAAACGGGGGATGTGCGGAGCCGCCGAAATCTCGCGGGCGAAGCCAGCCACCCTTCTCGTCTCACGCCCGAAGCGTTTTTCTCTCGCTCTCACCCCTCTCTGGAACAGAAAACACTCCTGGAAACATTATCCTCTCGATTCGCTGGTGAGCGACCACGCTGGTGAATCGTACAAGTGGAATGGTCGAGCCATGAGCGGCGGCGGCGGCCGCGCTGCCATGGTCGGACCCAGATAGGCACACGCCTGCGGCCCCCACCCGTGCCCCGCCAAATGGGAGCGCGCCGCCGGTGACTTACGATGCAGAGTGGCGGCGGCGGCGGCTTCAGTGCCTCTATCTTTGGGTACGTGATGCCGGTTTTATTCGATCTTTGGGTACGTGATGCTGGTTTTATTCGATCTTGATATGCGCCTCTGTTCTCGATCTGTTTCTGGTGGGCGCAACAACTTCGATTTGATCTGGCGGGTGGCACCAGTTGCATCAGGAGAAAATGAG
Source organism: Triticum aestivum (assembly GCF_018294505.1). Taxonomy (NCBI): domain Eukaryota; kingdom Viridiplantae; phylum Streptophyta; class Magnoliopsida; order Poales; family Poaceae; genus Triticum; species Triticum aestivum. The sequence goes on along the minus strand of NC_057811.1, from coordinate 355,738,687 downwards.
GAGAGAAAGTGGTACGAGCAGGAGATGGCTGATGAGCTCAAGCTCTTCTACACGTTCAACTAGTAAACCTCAATTTGTACAGGGCATTCGTGTACCAATTTGCATTCTCTGCTCTGAATGTGCACTGTTCTTTCTGTCATCTGATAGGTTCTGAGAATCGGCGAAGATGCAGACCACAGATGGATCAGTTCACCTATCACCAGTACTTGATACAAAGATTGTTGTGGTTGTGCACTAGTGTCTTCGATATGGAATTATTCGATTAAAATAATGCATGGTCATCGCAGGAATTTTTTAGTTATCACCACAACGTATCCATCCCTCAGTCTCTCAAACCAAACACTTAAAATGGCTATCTCTAACCATCCCACCCAACCAAACAAAAAAAGGGTTATCCCTAGCCAGGTGGTTGGGGATACCCTCAACCACCCAAACTTATCCCGGGAACCAAACACATCCTAAAGAAGCCTTGTAATCCCAAACAGGGCCAGAAAGTTGACATAACAACACCAATAAAGAAGCCCCCCCCCCCCCCCCCCCCCAAATGATTTACCTAGCACACATCCGCATGTCCTAATGCTATGTATCGCTTGTCACTGGCATGGCAAACGTCCTCCGTTCGAAACGGCATCCCATGCTTCTCTCCAACCCCACTGATTGAGCCACCTACATGGCCTAATCCTATCTGCGTTCCCCCAACAGAAAGTAGATACTAGGCACAGTACATGACATTTTCTGAAATAACATGCAAGGCATTTTGATGTCAGAAATATTTAATCCATCTTTTGAAGTCTCCTCACAAGAAAAGGCGGCTAGGGTTTCTGCCTCCCATCGGCGGCGCCGCCGATCTCCCACGTCTCCTGTGGCCTTAGGGCCATGGGCGCGCGGTGGATCCCGGCCCTTGCCGGCGGGAGGGCTCCGTTTTCAGGTGCTTCTTCAAGTTTTGTTAGGGTTTGTGTCCTGCTTAAGAAGACGAGGCGGCGGCGGTTTTTTGAAGATGGAATAAGGTTCTCCCCGCCTAGCCCCTATCCCAATGGTGTGTCTAGCATCGTCGGAGGGCGTGTGAAGCTGTGTCTCCGGCGGATCTCGCGAGATTTGGTCGGTGGTTGTCTTTGGTGGATCCGCTCGGATCCGGTTTTTATTCGTCTTTGTTCATGTGTCTTTAGGTTGGATCCTTCCGATCTAAAATTCTCTTCATCGACGACGGTTGTTGTTCTGGGGCGTTGGTCCTATGGGACCTTAGCATGACGACTTCTCGATTGTCTAATACAACAAGTTGTGCCCGGCTCCGGCAAGGGAGGGGCGATGACGGTGGCGCGCCTTCGCCTCGCTTTAGTGCTTGTAGTCGTCGCTAGTTGGTCTATGAATCTGGATGTAGTTTTTATTATTTCTGGTGTTCGTTGTACTAACATGATTGAAGATGAATAGATCGACAGTTTCCGCAAAAAAAACATGCAAGGCATTTTAGCTTCACATACACTCTCTTCTTTTTTTATACATAAAGGTCACGATCTTTTTTTAAGAACTTTGGATCTATTCATCTTCAATCATGGCAGTTCAACGAACATCAGAGATAATAAAAATTATATCCAGATTCATAGACCACCTAGCTGCGACTACAAGAAATGAAGCGCGCTGAAGGCACGTCGCCGATATCGCCCCTCCCTCGTCGGAGCTGAGCAAAACTTATTGTAGTAGAGAGGTGGATATGTAGTTCTTCTCTCATAATAATTGCAAGTAGGAGCAGCAACCACATTCATATTATATTCATTAATATCATCATGGGCAACGGTAAGATGCAACCCATAAATATAATAATCCTTAATAAACACAAACTTCTCCGTTGTAGTGTACCTGGAAGAATTCAAAAAGTTAATAGGACTATTATGTGTGGGTGCAATAGCAATAATTTCATATTTAACATAATAAACTATATCAAGTTCATCTCCATAAGCATATTTCATATTGGCATCATAGCCACAAGCATAGCAAGCATCAAGTTCATCGAAAAGGGATATTTCAAACGAATCCAAGGGATCATAGCAATTATCATAGCATTTATCCTTCGGTAATCACGAAGGAAAATTAAACAATATATGAGTTGAAGAGTTATTCTCATCAAAAGGCGGACATGGGTGATCAATCCGCTCTTCCTCCTTCTGTTCTTCGCTCTTCTCCTCACCTTTCTCATCTTACGAGCTCACAGTTTCATCAATTTCTTCTTACATAGATTCCTGCAAAATATTAGTTTCTCTCAAGGCAGCAAACATACTCTCAATAAATTCTTTAACATAAGCATTAGAAACATAGTTTTCATAGCAATATTTAAGCATGGCAAAAAAATTAGATTTGTAAAGAATAGCATCATTCTTTTCAATCAAAGAAGCAATTTCATATGCACCCTTAAAAGCAACAAATCCTTCAATTTGTTCAATATCATAGTAACTATAAACACCCTTGGCATAAGAAGATTAGACCTCATTACCACTAAACTCACATTGGCAGGGAAGGTGTTTTTTAGGGTCCTCAAAACAAGAAGTAAAATCATATATTTCGCATAAATTCCAAGCATAGCAATGAAACAATTAATTTGATGTCATAAGAGTTTCCCTTTTTGAGACAAGCGGTGCGCACAAAATAAGCCTGCTTATCTAATGATTTTCCCTCAACTAAGTTAGTTAGTTTTTCAGCACGAGCAAAAATGGATCGAAGATGATCCAAATAAAAAGCTTCAACAATATGGGAGATTTTGGGTGGTTCCTCAACCACTGGGTTAGCAAGTACAACTATTTTTTTTGGTGTTTTGCGTTTCAAACCCATAACTAAAGATAGAAAACAAGAGCACAAAATAAAAATTACTTAGAGATAAAGCCAACAAGCGCACATGTGAATATTCACCCCACGCTATTGCTCGCCGGCAACGGCGCCAGAAAAAGGTCTTGATAACCCACAAGTACATGGGATTGTTTGTAGCCTTTTTCGATAAGTACGAGTATTGAACTCAACGAGGAGCTAAATATAGAATTTATATTCTCTTCAAGTTCTATCGGCCACCGATACAACTCTACGCACACCGACGTTTGATTTACCTAGAACAAGTATGAAACTAATTTGCGAGAGTAAAACTAGACCTACTTTGCAAGAATAAAATTAGGACTACTTTGCGAGATAATAGAAGTTAGTTTTTTTAATAGAGAGCTTTTTATAGAATGATGAGAAAGATTGTCCATAGGCAATTGAATATAACACGATAGATACTTATCATATGCAATGAGGGAGAGACATACACTAACACACTTTTCGTACTTGGATCATATGCACTTATCATTGCAACTCTAGCAAGCATCCGCAACTACTAAAGATCATTAAGGTAAAATCCAATCATAGCATTAAGTAACAAGCCCTCTTCACTCCCATACGCAATAACTCCATTACTTGGGTATAAGCTTCTGTCACTCTCGCCACCCACTATATGTGAATCATGAACGTATTGCAATACCCTACAACAGGGATCCCACACGCTTGCGCGACATGGAGGGCACCATAGGACAGCACCATTTTAACATACAACTCATATCAATCACACCATAGCACAATTAACCCGTAGGACAAAAAGAATCTACTCAAAGATCGTAAGATTGCTACACATCATTGGATAATAATATATAGCATTAAACACCATGTTTAAGTAGAAATTACAGCGGGGAGAAGATGTGTTACACCGCTACGTAGAGGGGGAGAGAGATAGTGATAACGGCGGTGAAGTTGTTGATGTAGAACGCTGTCACAATGGTTCCCCCGGCGGCGCTCCGGCGCCACCGGGAGAGAGGGGGAGAGAGCCCCCTCCTTCTTCTTCTTGCTTGGCCTCCCCCTGAGATGGAAGGAGGGTTTCCCCTCTGGCCCTTGGCTGCCATGGCTCCCGGAGGGCAGGAGCCCCTCCAAGATCGGATCTCTCTCTCTCTCTGTTCTCTTCTCTTTGGCATTCCTATTTTCTGGCCGAAAACCCTTTCTTATATTCTCGGAGATCCGTAACTCTGACTGGGCAAAAAATTTGAGGGGACCTTTATCCGGATATTAGATTCCTTGCGGCAGAAGGACACCACCTTCGAGGTGGACACAAGTGCAGGGGCGTGCCCGTGAGCTCGTGGGGCCTGTTGGCCACCACCTTACGCTGATTCATTTTTTTTCAAAAATCACATATATTCCAAAAAAAATCCTCCGTAAAAATTTTATAGCATTTGGACTTCGTTTGATTTGGGTTTTATGTGAAACAAAAAACCTGCAATAAACAGGAACTGGCACTGGGCACTGCATCAATATGTTAGTACAAGAAAATCATATTAATTATTGCCAAAAATATGTGAAAGTTATAGAATATTGGGGTGAGTCAATAAAAAATTATAGATACGACGAAGACGTATCAGAGACCATCAATTTAGTCTCAAGTGGCCCCACAGGAGCAACTCGAGCAGAGTCACCATATCGGTCTGATCGCCATAGTAATCACTATTATGGTGATTTCGACCAAAAAACAATGCATTGCAGGAGTGTCACCATCTTATCATGGATCACCGTAATTTGTGAAAATGTCTTCCTCTCAGTCGCCATATACAGCGTCTTGGGGCTGCCTTTTAGAGTGTGTTGCATATGGGTAGTTACGTGTGATTCTATGTAACGCGAAGGAAACTTTAGGTGCCTTCCCACCTCATGTGAGTTTTTTTTCTTATTGATAAGTGGATCGCATAATTATGGAGACAAGAGAATACTACCTCTCTCTCAATTTACAGTGCGTGCGTGTACTCCTAGGTCGTCAATTTGACCATCCTAATACAAGTCATATATTACAAAAAATATACCAATATAAACTTCAGATATTCTATTTTCAAATGATATAATTTTTGTGTTATATAGTTTATATTAGGGTGATAAAATTAGCAACCTAGGTATACGCGTAGGACTTGTAAACTGAAACGGAGATAGTATTAAAACTCTGAGTTTGTGCACAAGCCCGGTAGCCTTGATATCCATGTGATGCGCACTCCATGTGACGGATGGCGGTCGTAAATATGGCGACTCTACTAGAATTGATCTAAGACTCCCATTATTAGCTATTTGGAGAAGGTATATTTTTGGTCTATCCACTATTGTGAAAATTTGAACGAAACTACTTCACGGACGACATGTGGTTGCACGATCCTGGGCCGATGCCTAATCCAACGACTTCCTGTACATTAGCTTTTTGAATGGATGGTGCGATAAGGAGTGTCGTGCTGAAATCGTCCGCAATCGTCGTCTGTGTAGCAATGCTTGATTGTTCACATTTAATTTATTTTTTTGCAAATAGGTTAACTAGTCACATCGTTAACTAGTTACTAGGTTTTTGTTTTCATTGTAAAAACCATCTAAATTGGTCATATGTCCGTTGAAAGCGTTTGTGGCGATGATATGATGACCTACGCAAAAAATAGAAAAATCTCATATAATGAAATTTAGGAGAAAATTTTGTTTTAAATCTATTGAGTGCCATAAATAACATATTTATATGATTTTGTTTCTTCTTCCACTTGGCTGATTAACAAAGGTTATTTAATTATTATTATTATTATTATTACAATCCATGGCTTGCCCTAATATATTTTATGAGCTTGAAACAGTAGGAGAGTTTCCTACTTTCCATAATATTTATGAATGATGTGCACTTTCGAAGCCAATAGGAAATCTTGCTAAATGATCATAGGAAATAAATGTTCCAAGAAATCACTATACATCAGTGGATTTTAATATGCAATAGTATTGAATATCATGAAAAACCATGCATCTGGATAATTTTTAATTTTTTCTAAAATTTCACTCACTTTTTAGTTATACCTATTTTCTCATTTCGTAGTTACATAATTTTCTAGTTTCCATGTTAATTTCATACTTTTCATTTGAGTACTCTGGGTTTTAATATATATTTCGAGTTTCTTATAAAAACTATTATTATATATATTTAAAAAATCTATCAAAAATCAGTTTGCTTTAAAAATTGCTTTCCTTGATCTTTTGACTTGGCTGATCTATAAAGGATCAAGAATTTTTCATTAAAACACATGGCTTTGCATTCTATTTATGAATGACACACACTTTTAAAGTCTTGGAATCTTCACTACCATTTCATGAATTTTATAGTCTAAATTGTTTTTTATTGTAAGTATTGCCCAATTTGCTTTCATTCTTATGTTGACAGGAATTTTTGAGCATGGCAAATCAAACGCCTGAGATGATAAATTATATTGCCGCTAGGATGACAGGTTTTTTAGCAAGCAAGCCAAATCTTGCCATGTTCATTTTTTGCTAGGATTTTCAATGCTCAATAGAGAAAATCACCATCCTCGCCTTAAAAAGTTTGATTTGCCAAGTGGCGTCGTATTTTTATTGTTCTTGAAAAATCATCTATTGATTACTTGACTGCTAAACTCACATGTATTTTTTTGCGTGAGGTTGGGGGGGGGAGGGGTGGAGGAGAACTGTTATTTCAGAATAAATTATTATGGACGTCGACTTTTCAACTTTTGAATTTGGGCAGTGATCTGCGCCGGTGCGCCGGGCCAACAGTTGGGCCGGTCGAGCCCAGGCCGTCCGATGCACTGCCTCCCAACCGTCAGATCGAGCCCCTTCCGCATCGTCGTCTACCTTCCGCGTCAGATCGAGCAACGGCAAGCGCCACAGGCCATCCCACACCCAGCCACGGGCATCTACCTCGTCGTCATCCCCGTCGCCGTTCGCCGCTCGCCCTCGCCGTTGCCGCTCGCCGTCGCCTTCGCCGTCGCCGCTCGCCGGTTGGAGCACAGGTGCCCCATGGCCCCACCCCTCAGATGCAGCAAAAAAAATGGACCCAGCAAACAAAAATCGACCCTGCCGGTGCCTGGAGTTCGTCGCCGTTGCAGCTCCGCCGGGAGGCCACCGCAGTAGTCAGTTGCATCAATGGTGAGTTGCCGATTCGAGCTTTTTGTCGCGGTCTCTGGTAGAAGCTTTTCAGAAATACGGTTGAAGCTTTTCAGAAATACGGTTGAAGCTTTTCAAAAATATGGTTGAAGCTTTTTGTCGCGGTCTCTGGTTGAAGCTTTTCAGAAATACGATTGAAGCTTTTCATGTCAATAATTGCAACTTTTTTTGTTGTGTACTCGTGGGGGTGAAGCTTTCTATACAGTTGGTTGAAGCCTTGTATAAAGCGGGTTGAAGCTTTTCAATTCACGGTTGAAGCTTTCCAAGCCGACGGTTGTAGCTTTTTTTTCTTTCGTAGTGTTCGCATGAAACTTATCTATTTCGTCGGTTGAAGCTTTTTCAAATACAGTTTGAAGCTTTCGCATGAACGATTGTAGCTTTTTCAGTTTGTATGGGTGGTCTGTTGGAAACTTTTGCAAACTACGATCGAAGCTTTCGTATGAACGATTGTAGCTTTTTTCAGTCGTGGTGTCCAGTTGAAGCTTTATATACGAGCGGTTGAAGCTTTTGAATCAATCGGTTGCAGCTTTTTGGGTCATCGGTTGCAACATTGGTGCAGGCGCCGCCGAGCTTGTAGCATCTCCGGTGGGTGGTTCCAGCACGTGTACAGCTGCTCGCGGATGGCATATCCATGGCGGCTTCCAACTCAGGCTCACCGGGGCGGGGGGAACTTGTATCGCGCGCGCGGGGGGGGGGGGGGGGGGGGCAGCAACGGAGAAGTGGGCAAGGGTGCTGAGGTTGGAGGTAGGGACCTACACGGGATTAGGGCTGGCCGCCGGCGGGATCCGAGGGAGGAAGAAGAGGGCCAGCAGCGTGCTAGGCTGAGAGAGAAGGAGGGGATCGGGAGGAAGAAGAAAGAGGGAGAAGATAAGGTGGGCCAGGGTGATGCGCGAGGCGTACGATGGGGGGCTCATCGCGTGGCTCGCAAGCGACCGGCCGAATCGTTCGGCCGGCGCACCGCGCTGAAATGTTTCCCTTTGAATTTTTGGTAGTTGCAGGTTTTACGAAATGTGCATCCTTTATTTCCTTACGAGAGAGAAACTACGTGCAACATTTGGTTTATAAATGTAGAGCTGGGATTTTGATTGCAAGACTTTGCTGAGTGTAGAAACAACAATAAATTCAATAATGTAGAAATAACAAATACATAAATTCATCATCTAGAGTTATTTTCATTTTGTCGACTTTGGGTAAGTGATGTGGGCAATGTTTGAAATCGTATATCAAGTTCATACGGGGTAGTTCGTACTCCCTCCGTTCGAAATTACTTGTCGCAGTATCTAGATGTATTTCAGGTCTTCAGACATTCATTTCCGCAACAAATAATTCAGGATGGAGGGACTATTAGACAAAATGTTAATATACAGACGCGGATTTTTGGCTCCTCGGTGCTCCACTCCTCTATTTGAACATTAAATTCAAAAAAAAAATATCAAGAAAATTCAGAAAACATCCATGATTTGGGGATATCAAATCTGGGTGCCCAATCTACTTTCGTGTGAAGTTTCGCGAAAAATTGACATTCGTGGTACTCTCAGTAAAAAAGACAAAAAAAATCTATGTACAAAAGAAAACTGTTTGGGTGGATCATAGGCCGGACTTTATTTTCTTCGTCACGAATACATTTCTTGGTATTCTTTTATGGAACTTCACGTCGGATTGTATTTTTTTTGTCAGGGATACATTTCTTGGTATTTTTTCAGGAAACTTCAAATGGGAGTAGATTGAGCACCCATGTTTCATATCCCAAGATTCTAGATTCTTTTAAATTTTCCTGGTATTTTTTGAATTTGATATTCATATAAGGGATGGGGCACCCAAGAGCTCCTTTGCTTTTCCCGTTAATACACACCCTTTTCACTTTTGTGACAAATTAGATGCACTTCTGTATTATGAGTTAGTATTTTTTTTTTGCGGGAACGAGTTGTTACTTGTTGATACGATTATTTTTTTACCAACAGACTAACATGTAATCTGCTCCTAGGGATGATCTACTAAACTGAAAATGAGGACCTACTTTATGGAAGTCCTGAGATAATTAGTTAATGTAATGACACTTCATCTTAGGGAGTACTTTTTTCAAGTAAAAAAGTAGTGCTAAGATGATTTGGTCGTTCTTATTTAGGGAATCTCCAACGTGGACCCTCAAATCGGTTGCAAACTAGGACATCCCAATGGCTTCATATTTGTCCGTGGACAAGTCCGCACGTCCGTTTTCTCACAAACCGAAATAAAACTAGGGGCTTTGCGGGAGTCTGGATCGCGCTACCATGTAGAACTCCAACACCCCTGGCCCAATCAAATTCGAGGTGTAGCCCGCACATTTGAAGCGGGCTGCACTATTTTTGCATCAAAACCTTCTCCGTCCGCTCTGATCGCCGCCACCCTCCACCCCAATTCCCATGCTTTTCGTTGTTCGCCGCTACAAGGACCCGTACGAAGACCTGCCGAAGACGGCAGAGGTCGAGGATCAACTCGAAGGACACGACAAGATCAACTTAGCGACACGATAAACCCGCCGTCTCAAAAGTATGGCAAAGGATCTGGAGGCAGAGGCGGCCGGCAAAAAGAAGGGAGGCTGGTGTGGCGGACGGGGGTGGGAAAGGAGGGCAGGTGGCGGGCGGGGGCGAGGATGGGTGCGCCCTAGCCACCGCCGTCCATGCACACGCTGCCCACGCTGGAGCAATTTCGGCTGTCGATAGTAGTCACTGACCTCCGCCGCCTGGTACGTGCGGAGAGGTTTAACATCTTAATGGCGGCGACTGAGAAGAAAATCAAACTTAAAGAGAGGAAGGTTGAGCTCGCGGCCGCTTCGGAAGATACCGATCATGACGATGGAGCAGTTGGATCCCGCCGCAGTGATGATCATACGCATCATCTGTGTTAGGATGTTCAAGGGCTTGGCAGCTCAGATGAAGACAACCGAGAAGGATGTGGCTGATGAGGAGGGGCTGGTGACAGGGTGAGCGAGGAGGTTCGGACAACTAATCTGGGAGGGCAAAAATTCTGTTTTCTTACCTGAACTGCCGGATTGTAACATTTATGATCAGGCGTTCATAAAACTATGAACCGCTTTGTTTTGGTTTTGATCGGATACGAACAACTGCACTTCAGTTTACTATATTATTGCTATGCATTTGAAATGAAGGAGGTGGAGTCCAAGCCGGTCAGTCCAGTATCTACTCTGCTCACACCCACTGGCCACTGCTAAACACTAGAAACACACTGGTTAGTTGCCCGCACGTGGCAGGGCGTCCCACGCACGTGCGTGGCCCCAAGGACCATCACGCCGATCAGAGCAGCGCCCCTGCCCCTGGCCCTGCCCTCGGGTTGACTAGTTTCTCACCGACTCATCCGAAGTCCTCTGCGAACGGCACCAAAAACTCGCAACAACACAAAACACACTTGGAAAGCCTACACGCGGACAAACTTCCGCGACCAACGAAGGACAAGAGCGCTCATCAGCGTCGTTCATTCAGAAGGCAAAAACACATGCTAGCTACCGAAGCTGGCGCAGCAATTTCCCTCCCTCTTCCTCCTCCCCCTCCGCTGCTCTAGTCCGGAGACATAAAAAATACAACTACTGAGAAAAAGAATCCCACTATCTCATGACATATGGAGGAGAGAGAAGGGCGAGCAATCCCACTACGGTCATCCACAAGACATTCCTTCCTCTCTCTCTTCCGTGTGCTCCAGACGACATCTAGCTGCTCCTCCTTCCCTCGCCCCGCTCCTCGTTCTCTCCTCCTGTTCGTAGCGCAGCCTGCGAGGATTTTTGTTGAGCAGGAGCAGCAATTGGGATCGATCCTTGGATGGATGCGGCCCAGTGGCACCAGGTAAGCTGATTGATGTTCATACGTGACCATCTCAAACCCAGGTTACTACAACATCGGTACGCATCTAGGGCCATGCATGCAAGATCTCCCGCCTCAGGCTGGCCCGATGGCTTCTGTTCTTGTGGATCTTGCTGCTATGTTCTTGCCTTCTTGGTCGACTATTTTTCTACCGTGCCCTTGATCTCCACGCTCGCTTTCCCTGATGGGATATGACGATCTTGGGCGCCTTTTCTCTTCTTGGGAACCGCCATGGCCAACCTTTTGTTGCTGGCGCAGATCTATGCATGTATGGCCATCTATGTCTCTCTTCTCCCCCCTTCTCTTCTGTCCGCGTGTTGTCTTCTCCGTTGGCGTCGAGCTCAGGGCTCGGGGCCTTTAATTCTCCCCTGTCTCCGCTTTTAATCCTCGAAAGGCGCATTCACGGGCACGCACCGCTTTTCTTTGCCTTTGTTCCTGCCTTTCTTTCTTATCCTTTCCCCTCATCCTTTTCATCTTTTCATCTCTCTTTTCCCCTAGCTTTCTTTCCCCTTCTCTTTCCTCCGGCGCCTTGCATCAAAAGAGCAGCCATGTCTTGGATGATGTAGCAGCAGCAGTACTGCCACAAGCGCAACCCTACAAACAAAGTTGAGTTTTGTGTGGTGGTGGTGGTGTGTTTCTCTCTCATCTTTTCGTCTCCTTTCCCCCCCAACCTTTTCATTCTCCTTTTCCCCTCCCTTTAATCTCACTTTGTATCCATTTGCTTGGTTCTTTGTTGCACCATAACCATAAGAATCATCCTCACACCTCAGGCTCTCATAGTCATGTCATACCCCCATCCATTTTCCCATATACAGCATGTTCTTGGCTTATTACTAGTAGTTCTTACCTGCCCTAACATCGAGGATTTGGCTTTGTGATATCTACTAATGAGGTGCAATATGTGTTCGTCAACAGGGGCTAGGACTCGTGAAGCCCATGGAGGAGATGATCATGGCTGGAAACCCAAATCCTAATCCTAATCCTAATGGGAACCCGAACCCACAGCCGGCGCCACCGTCTGGCGCAGAAGCCCAGAGGGCTCCCGTTCCTGGCCCGCCGGCAGGAGGAGCTGGCGCGGCGGCCGGGACGGGCTCCACCGAGCGGAAGGCGGCGCGGCCGCAGAAGGAGAAGGCAATCAACTGCCCGAGGTGCAACTCCACCAACACCAAGTTCTGCTACTACAACAACTACAGCCTCCAGCAGCCGCGCTACTTCTGCAAGACGTGCCGCCGCTACTGGACCGAGGGCGGCTCGCTCCGGAACGTGCCCGTCGGCGGCGGCTCACGGAAGAACAAGAGATCGTCGTCGTCGGTGGTGTCGTCCGCGGCGGGCGCCGTCTCCACCTCCGGGGCGGCGTCCGGGACGGTCCCGATCGGCGGGATGGCGGCCAAGAACCCGAAGCTGATGCACGAGGGCGCGCACGACCTCAACCTGGCGTTCCCGCACCACCACGGCCGCGTCTTGCACCCGTCGGAGTTCGCGGCGTTCCCTAGCCTGGAGAGCAGCAGCGTCTGCAACCCGGGAGGCACCATGGCGGCCAACGGCGCGGGTGGCGGGAGGGGCATGGGCGCGTTTTCGGCGATGGAGCTGCTGAGGAGCACCGGCTGCTACGTACCGATGCCGCAGGTGCAGCTCGGGATGCCGCCTGAGTACGCAGCCGCGGGATTCGCGCTTGGCGAGTTCCGCATGCCGCTGCAGCATCAGCAACACCATCAGCAGCAGCAGCAGCAGCAACACCAGCAACACCAGCAGCAGGTTCAGAACATGCTCGGGTTCTCTTTGGACACGGGAGGAGGTGGCGACGCCGGGGGATACGGCGCTGGATTGCAGGGGGCGCAGGAGAGCGCAACGGGAAGGATGCTGTTCCCGTTCGAGGACTTGAAGCCGGGTACGAACGCGGGTGGAGGAGGTGCAAGCGGCGGCGATCAGTTTGAGCACAGCAAAGACCAAGGCGGCGGTGGCGGCGGCGGCCATGAGACCCTGGGGTTCTGGAATAACAGCATGATCGGGAATGGCAGCAGCAATGACGCCGGCGGCGGCGGTGGCGGCGGCGGTGGTTCGTGGTAGGATGGCAACAGCTAGCCCAGCCGCCGTACATGCATGCATGGCTCATGCACACGCGGTTGTCAGCATGTGGAGATGATAGGGATAGAGACAAGGGAGTTAATAAGCGGTGGTGGTGATTAGTGTTACATATGGCGTTTGATCTCTCTTTTGGTTGCGTTTGGTTTTTCTACTGTTCTTGGTCTTCCTTCTTATTAATTTCTTGGTGTTTTGTTCATGTGTGTGGTTATCAGACTTGGGGGGCTAACACAGCTGAGTACACAGATTAAGTAACTACTATTTGTCTTCTCCAATTGAATCTCTCATTTCCGAGGGTGTTCCTTGTGTGAATTTCATATGAAGCTGTTCATGTAGAATCTGCACGGATGCACCCTTTTTTTTGTACATCGTTCGGGTTGAATACAAGTAGATTGGCATTGGCCAGACTCTTGTTTTGTCTTTGGATTTTGCATGCATGCATCGGACCATGCAGTATGTGGGTGAATGGATGTTGCAAAGGTTCATTCAATGCATGGAAGATTGGCATCATCACTCCTCAGTCAGTCAACACTCAACGCATTGCTCTACAGTCGGTTTGAGACACACTGTGCAGGCTGCAGAGTCCGTGCAAGAGATAATGAGATATACTAGATCGGTTTGCTGTGCTGATCTAGAGGGGAGGCCTACTGAGTAGCAGGCGTGCTTTCTTGATTTGTTCATTTACATCGTGATTCCTGATTAATCCAGGGCTTAGAACAACTTGTAATGTGTATTTTATTGTTGTTTATATTATACAAAATACATTAAAATATAGACATATTTCCCTCATCATTCACAATATGTATTTTTTTCCTTGCATACCTGTCAAGACATATCTACCCCCTCCTTGTGTGCTCTTTGCTTGTAGCAGGCAGGCTACCTCTGAGATGTCGTATCTCACCATCATCCCAAAGAATCTTCCAGCCATGAAAAGCACTACCGGTAGGAGGAGAAAAGCAGCGAGTTAATTACACTATTAATACATAAACTTGCACGGTGCGTACAAATTCATACATAAAGTTGTATTCATACATAAAGTTGTAAAATGACACAAATTAGCCCTATAACTTGTGTTTGGGGTACATTTAAATACATTTTTGTTAGTGGATGTTAACTCTCAGTTAACTTTGCCTACGTGGCATGCCAGCGAGGCCGGGCCCGCACTCCCTTATTTGTGTGGGTCCGACCTGTAAGTTGCAAAAGAAGAATAAATAGAAAAATAAAATTGCGCAGCAACTGCAGCTGAGGTGAGAAGTAGAAGTAGGTACCTATGTTTATATCACTTCCAGAGCTTTTTGTTTCTTCTCCCATAATTTTGGAAACCGAGCCGACTAGCCTTTCGGTTCTGATTTTTACCGGTCAGACCGCCGGTCTACTGGTCAATCAACTTGTTTCTAGGCACTAAATAAAAAGAGATCAAATACCACCAGTTTCTATAATTATTATTTTTTAGAAAATATTATCTATAAATAATTTTTTAGACAATAATATGGTATCTTGGGTGTGATGGTTATTGGGCCAAACCTGAAGGCGATTACTGTAACGACCTAGGATCGTATCAAAATCCATGTGGACTAATTTCTATTATAATTTATCTGCACGCGTATGGCTTATTCAGCGCCCTGGTTTTTACCCCGGTTTACAAAAAAAAGAGTCTATTCAGATGGTTCAAACTCGTTCAATAGTAGAATACAAAGAAACAAATTCTTGAACGTAGATAAAACAATTCTGCCGATTCAAATAATAGAATGTGAAAATCTTTTGTTCCAGACCTTTTCTAAGATATATAAACATGTGTATCTAAATGCAACTAAGCAAACAGAAAGGGGCTAATTGGCTTGTGCAACACCCCCTATGCGGGAGCTTTTGAGATCGAGTTTAGGCAGCAACAGTGCTACATTATTCTTTTTTTCTTTCTCTTTCTCACTTATAGGTGGGACCCACAAATAAGAGAGTGCGGGCCTGGCCTCGCTGGTGTGCCACGTAGGCAAAGTTAGCAGTGAGTTAACTGTCACTGACGGAAATGTATGTAAATGTACCTCAAACACAAGTTGTAGGGTTAATTTGTGTCATTTTTTAACTTTATGTATGAATTTGTACGCACCGTGCAAGTTTGTGTACTAATAGCGTAATTAACTCAAAAGCAGCGGAATGGAGAAAGAGAGAATATGTATGTATGACAAGCACCCTCACCCCCCCCCCCCCCCCCCCCCCCTCTCTCTCTCTACACACACGAGACATTATCAAATGGTAGACCATTTGTGAGTGCATGGCGTGCTCGTTTGTACGATCCATGAGACCATGGCATTTTTCTAAGCCAGTAGGTACCCTAGCCTATTCTCATCACCATCTTGCACGCCCCTTGCATCCTGCCCAGAGTACCTGGCCTCTTTTTTAATCTTTTGTTTTCCTTGAATTCTAGGAGTACCATTTTACTATATAAAACAAGTGCTCCAATTCTTTGGAGCCCACAAAAACATTCTCCTAGGGATGCAGTACCAGTACAGTAGTTCGTCTCCTTATTGCATTTGGCCAACCCCAACCTTATATACAAATATACTACCACTGTCATATTTAATGTGCTGCTACGACTACTCATCATCAAGGAAGATAAGATATGGTATGGTATGTTTGGGTATGTGTGCAATGCAAGTGCAACCATGTCCTACAGTTCTAGTAGGCCACTGACCCATACATCTGGTTCCCATAGCTCTCTGTGCATCATCCTTCCTATGCTACTAGCGTACTACAATTGGCCATTTAGCCCGTGGTCACAAATATTTAAGTCATAACCTCAAATGATCACCATATTTTCCTGCTTGTGCTCTAGCTATTCCATAACATGTCTCTAGTGATCTTGAGGCAAAGTGCCTAGAAACCAGAAAACAACATGCTAAAGCGGCTAGTATTCTTGAGAACGCGTGGGAGGAGTTTTTGTCTATTACACATTCTAACATTGGATTTGTTATTAATACTACTAAGTTGCCTAAGAATTTCTCATGTATTTTATTTTGGAAAGTGCGATGACAGTTAAGCGAAACAACCATGTGAGAAGTGCAAGTTGCACTTCTCACCAAACTACAGCTGCACTTCTCACCAAACTACAGCTGCACTTCTCTTGAACGACTAAGACATATGAAAAATCTCAGCCGTCCAGCCGTCTTAAATATAGATGGTTGAGCTCGGGAT
This sequence comes from Triticum aestivum, assembly GCF_018294505.1. NCBI lineage: Eukaryota > Viridiplantae > Streptophyta > Magnoliopsida > Poales > Poaceae > Triticum > Triticum aestivum. Next base: position 355,722,575 of record NC_057811.1, on the reverse strand, counting down.
CAGAACAGGACTTTCGACCATCTAATATATTTACGGCTTTTACTTTGGAACAAACTAAAATTCTGCCCAGTCAGCAGGTTCTTTGTACCTCGATGTCCATTTTGTAGTTATATGGTGGTTTTTTGTGAATCGCATTGAGCTGATAAGGCATGTACAATGCATAGCCCCAGGGTGATGCCTCACATGCCATGTAGGACCAGATAACAGATAAAGTAGGTTCGGATAGGGAAGCGGGATCCTCTACAAGAGGCGAGTGCTTGGAGAGAAAAAGTGTGGTCCTGTGTCAAAAGCTGAAAAAGTTGGAGTGAAAAGTAGAGATACATGTGTACTAGAGTCTTCATTTTCTATTTCTTAATGAGGCCCACTAGTGGTAGTTTGCATTGGGGAGAAAAAATAAATGTAGGTGCCTCAAACTACTTTTTGTCATGAGGCATCTGTATCCATATGCCGCCGAGGGAGTCCTGGATTAAGGGGTCCTCGGGCATCCGGACTATGGTACGTGGGCCGGACTGATGGGCTGTGAAGATACAAGACCGAAGACTCTCTCCCGTGTCCGGATAGGACTCTCCTTGGCGTGGAAGGCAAGCTTGGCGTCCTGATATGAAGATTCCTTTCTCTGCAACCGACTTCGTACAACCCTAGTCCCCCTCTGGTGTCTATATAAACCGGAGGGCTTAGTCCGTAGAGGGCAGAAGAATCATAATCGTAGTCTTACAGGCTAGACTCTTAGGATTTTAGCCATTACGATCTCGTGGTAGATCTACTCTTGTAATACTCATATTCATCAAGATTAATCAAGCAGGAAGTAGGGTATTACCTCCATAGAGAGGGCCCGAACCTGGGTAAACGTCGTGTCCCCTGTCTCCTGTTACCATCGACCTTAGATGCACAGTTCGGGACCCCCTACCCGAGATCCACCGGTTTTGACACCGACATTGGTGCTTTCATGAGATTACCTCTGTGTCGTCGTCAAGAGGTTCGATGGCCCCGTCAATCATCTACAACAATGTTGTTTAGGGAGAAGTCTTCCTCCCCGGACAGATCTTCGTATTCGGCGGCTTCGCACTGCGGGCCAACTCGCTTGGCCATCTAGAGCAGATCGACAGCTACGCCCCTGGCCATCAGGTCAGATTCGGAAGCTTGAACTACGTCGCGGATATCCGCGGAGATTTGATCTTCGACGGATTCGAGACTGCGACAACCGCTCCCTGTCACCGCGATAAACATGACTTAAATCTGTCATCGGACCATACCCAGGAGATAGCGCCTGCAACTGCTCTGGCCCTAGATCCGGAGCAGATCACGCCATCCGAGGACGTGAGGCTCAACCCCGACACGGAGGCCGCAGATTCAGCGGCGTCGGAGCCGCACACAGGCCCAACCTCAAGTGGGATCTGTGTTATCGGAACCTCGGACACGTTTCCGGCTACAGGTTCCGAAGCATGTGCGTCCGCGCACGACGAGCTTGATCGGGCGTCGATCGTCGAATTCAGCTCCGCGGACATCTTCCGGCACTCGCCTTTAGGCAACGTGCTAAACTCATTAAAAACACTCTCCTTAGCAGGGGACTCACGGCCGAATTATATCCAGTTCGAACTAGAGGCTGATGACGGAGAATTTCGTTTCCCACCCACCGCCCACTTCATAGCCACTGCCGAGGACCTAACCGACATGCTCGATTACGGCTCCGAAGACATCGACGGTATGGACGACGATGCCGGAGAAGAGGAGGCCTAAAACCCGCCGTTTACCGGACGTTGGACGACCACTTCCTCGTATGACATATACATGGTGGACACGCCCAAAGAGAACAGCGACGACGACAAGAAAGACCCAGTCGAGGACAAACCTCCTGAGATACAACCAAAGCGCCGACGTCAGCGGCGCCGCTCCAAGTGACGCCGTGGAAAAGACAGCAATACCAGCACCGGAGAAAACAATCTCCGGACGATGCCGAAGACAATGAAGACCCCGTTGAGGCAACTTCCGAAAAGGACGAACGGGAAGACGGGCAAGTTAGCCCTGATGAACAGGCCATACACGAAGACTCGGAGGACAGTAATTATCTTCCGCTCTCCGAGGAGGAGGTGAGTCTCGGCAACGAGGATTTTATCGTGACTGAGGAACCTCTCGAGCACGTTTGCTTTAAGTGCCAGTTAATAGCCACTGCAAGGAGCCTGAAAAAGAAGCAGCAGCAGCTTCAAGCTGATCAAGATCTGCTCAACGATAGATGGACTGATGTCCTGACAGCCGAGGAACACGGCCTCAAGCGCCCAACCAAAAGTTACCCGAAGCATAAATTGCTACCTCAGTTCGATGATGAGGCGCTGGAGCCTGTGCCATCATCGAGCAATGCGGCTGACCGACCACCATGTGGTCGGGACAAAGCGGCAACTCAAGCTGAACACCAGCCCGCCCCACCTCACCGCAAAGGAAGAGATAAAACAGCTCGGGGACATAACTACGACCTGCGGCGGGACTTGGACAGTAGAGCAGGTCAGCACAGATTGATCTATGGATCATGGGGACACGCCCCGACACGCGACAACGGCTATCTAGCCGAACGCAACAATCACACTCACGCCCGGGCCGAGAACCGCAGATGGACTCCATCCGAGCTACGTCGCGACGTGGGCCGAAACAGAGGTGCCGCACACCCCCTTTGCTTCACTGACGAGGTAATGCAACACGAATTCCTAGAAGGGTTCAAACCCGTAAACATCGAATCATACGATGGGAAAACAGACCCCGCGGTATGGATCGAGGATTTTCTTCTTCACATTCATATGGCCCGCGGCGATGATCTCCATGCCATCAAATACCTCCCACTAAAACTCAAAGGACCAGCTCGGCACTGGTTGAACAGTCTGCCCGAAAACTCTATCGGCGGCTGGGAGGACTTGGAAGAGGCCTTCCTTGACAACTTCCAAGGTACACATGCAAGACCTCCGGATGCCGACGACTTAAGTCACATAATTCAATAGCCTGGAGAGTCAGCCAGGAAACTCTGGACTAGGTCCTTAACCAAAAAGAACCAGATCATCGACTGTCCGGATTCCGAAGCCCTAGCGGCCTTTAAACACAGCATCCGGGACGAATGGCTCGGCCGACACCTCGGTCAAGAAAAGCCGAAGTCCATGGCAGCCCTTACGGCACAAATGACCCGCTTTTGCGCGGACGAAGATAGCTGGCTAGCCCGTAGCAATAACAATGCAAGCGAACCTGGCACTGCAGAAGCCAGAAATAACAATGGCAAGCCCCGACGCAACAGACACAAGCGTCGAAACAACGGTGATAATACCGATGACACGACGGTCAATGCCGGATTCAGTGGCTCCAAGTCCGGCCAGCAGAAGAAGCCGTTCAAAAAGAACAAATCGGGCTCATCCAATTTGGACCGAATACTCGATCGCCCATGCCAGATACACGACACCCTCGACAAGCCAGCCGATCATACCAACAGAGACTGTTGGGTTTTTAAACAGGCCAACAAGTTAAATGCCGAAAACAAGGAGAAGGGATCGCAAAGCGAGGAAGATGACGAGGAGCCCCGTCCACCGAACACAGGGGGACATAAGAAGTTTCCCCCTCAGGTCAAAACGATGAACATGATATACGCCACCCACATCCCCAAGAGGGAGCGCAAGCGCGCGCTTAGGGACGTCTACGCGATGGAGCCAGTCGCCCCAAAGTTCAACCCATGGTCTTCCTGTTCGATCACTTTCGATCGCAGGGACCATCCGACCAGTATCCGTCACGGCGGTTCAGCCGCACTGGTCCTCGATCCAATCATCGATGGATTCCACCTCACGCGAGTCCTAATGGACGGTGGTTGCAGCCTGAACCTGCTCTATCAGGATACAGCGCGCAAAATGGGCATTAATCCCTCAAGAATTAAGCCCACCAAGACTACCTTTAAAGGAGTCATACCAGGTGTAGAGGCCCGTTACACGGGCTCAATCACACTAGAGGTTGTCTTCGGATCCCCGGACAACTTCCAAAGCGAAGAGTTGATCTTTGATATCGTCCCCTTTTGCAGTGGCTATGACGCACTGCTTGGACGAACCGCACTTGCTCGATTCAACGCGGTGCCACACTACGCTTATCTCAAGCTCAAGATGCCCGGACCACGCGGCGTCATAACAGTCAATGGAAACACGGAAGGCTCCCTCCATACCGAGGAGCACACCACTGCGTTAGCAGCAGAAGTACAAAGCGGCCTTCTCAAGCAGAACCTTAATTCGTCGGCCCAGCTCCCGGACACCGTCAAACGAGTCCGGACTACTCTGCCGCAGGACAGCCCAGCTCGTCAAGAGCTCGACTAGCAATTTGGCCTCCGTCCCACTCCCAACCAAGTGGCAGCATTCATACCGCACGTACATAACTACGCACTCAAAATACCATGGGCATAGTCGGAGGCATAACTAGCATGTTATCCAAAATACGGCTCGACCGCTCCTGGACACACATACTTTCAATTTTTCTTTTTTATCCTTTTCAGGTTTCTTTTTCGCAGGCTTCTTCTGACGACCTGATCATCGGTCCTCTCGACAGGATGGGTACACCAAGATGGCAAGAAGCACTGGCGTACAAGGGAATTTCTAGGTGGTCTCTTTAACGATCACTCTACCTGTTTTCAGGACCCGCACGCAGCTGTCCCTTGGCCGTGGCGTGTTAAATAGCCCGGTTGCTTATCGCACCACTTGTACAAATACGCTTTGATGTATTAATCAAACTATAATGGAAACTGTTTGCGGCCCAACTTCTATGGCACTAGCCTACTACACCCTTTTTCCTTTTTTTGGGGTAATCTTCTCAAGTTGCACCCATACACTTTGGTACGCTTTACTCTGCCAGGGGCTTCATTGCGACCCATAATACGGCAACAAAGTCCGAACACTTTTTACAATATAGTTCGGCACCCCGAATTTAGCATTATATGCATTGGCTCCGAATCATGTCTTTGGTCAATAGTTGGGTTGCCCGGCTCTTGTGCTTACTACCTTACATTCCGCTATATCGGCTAGGGTAGTAAAGGGAGAACTACTGCGATTGTGTCATGGTTTATCTGGATGAGCACCTCAGTAGAGAAAGCCGAAAACTGACTGTCATGATGCGGCGAGATTCGGTCAGCTCTTCGGAGGTTTCAAATCTTTAGCAATTTTTTCCGCATTATGCGATGAATCGGCTCTTACCCGATCAGGTGTTTACGGTACCCTTGTTTGGATACTAGGGGTGGCGCCTAAATTTTCATTGTCAAACTCCTATGGCTAAGTGAGGGTGATAAAGCCACATAGTCCGATTGCCTGGTTCGTTGCGCTAAACACCTCCTTGAAGGACCAAACAATTGGATCAAGAGTGTTTAGATTCTATCCCGAACACCCCCGTACTACCTACGTGGGGGATGAAGCCGACGACTGGCCAACTCTCAAAATTTCATAAACACGGCCGCACAGGAGGTAAAATATTAAACAAACATTATATTACATAGCCAAACTTGTTTCGTAATATAGGGCGAGACAATATGAATGTATTCATTCAAAGATTACATCCTTCGTACATTGCTCCGCCACAATGCGGGATCCCTCCAGGACATCGCTAAAATATCGCTCGGGCGTGCGGTGCTCCTTGCCCGCGGGCGGTCCCTCGGTCGCGACCGTGACGGCGTTCATCTTCGCCCACTACATCTTGACACGGGCAAAGGCCATCCACGCACCTTCAATGCAGACTAACCGCTTGATGGCGTCAAGCCGAGGGCAGGCATTGACTAGCCGCTTCACGAGACCAAAGTAGCTGCTGGGTATGGCTTCGGCAGGCCACAAACGGATTATTAAGTCCTTCATGGCCAGTTCGGCCACCCTATGCAGCTCGACCAGCTGTTTTAGCTGATCGCTAAAGGGCACCGGATGTTCTGGCGCAAGGTATTGCGACCAGAATAGCTTCTCCGTTGAGCTCCCCTCTTCGGCTCGAAAGAATTCAGCAGCGTCAGAAACACTGCGCGGCAGATCCGCAAACGCCCTGGAGAACTCCAAATCCGGGTCAGTAAGAGATACCTCTTCTTCATATACTTGCTTTGCATAATAAAATCCTTACCCGCCGCGATCTTCTTGGCCTCTTGGATTTCCTGGAGGGCGCCTTGGACTTTGGCCCGGGCCTCTTGTGCGCTTTGGTGGGCCTTCGCGAGTTCGTACTCTTGGTCCGCATGCTGGCGCTCCAAGGACTCGTATTTCTTCAAGGTGTCCTGGAGCTCCTGCTGGACCTCCCCAACCCTGGCCTCATGCTTTTTCCGGGCGTCTTGTTCCTTCGCTGCCCTCTCCTCGGCCTCGGCCAGTGCTTTCTTGAGGGTTTCAACCTCAGTAGTCGCTCCTACAAATATCATAGCACTATGGTCAGCACACATCATTTATTCTTTTCGAATATACAGCAAGTCACCACATACCTTGCTTGTCCTCCAGCTGCCTTTTTACAAGGCCGAGCTCTTCTTCGGCCCTCTCCAGACTCTGCTTCAGTCCGGAGACCTCAGCAACATGAGAGGTTGTGGCCAGCAACGACGCCTGCTTATTCACATAAGACATATTCAGTTAGTTTCCAGCGAAAATTACTTGATCCTCTGTCTGGCTTTTCTTTCCGAACACCGGACAGTGTCTCAGGGGCTACTGTCTATACTATGGCTTTCTCTTTTGCGTCGCTTACCTCAAAGCCTGTTAGCAGGCTGGTGCAGGCTTCGGTCAGTCCACACTTGATGGACTGAACCCTCTCAACCACCGTACCCATAAGGATACAGTGTTCCTCCACAATGGAAGCACCTCGTAGCGCTTCCAACAGATTATCCGGTGCCTCTGGATGGACAGAGGTCACCGGCGGTATAGGCACATCTCCTCCCTTTGGAGGAGGCTGCTTGCTTGACTCCGGAGCCGTGTAGGTCTCTGGGATGGTATCCGGCTGGGGGCTGAATTGGATATGGCCCCCATCGCCAGTCTCCATGGGGGCTTTCTCCCCCATGTGTCCGGCGGCCGAGGAGTCATCCTCTGGCGCCACCCTGACGGCCTCCTGAACCTCTCCCTGGCCGGGGAAGGTCCTTGGGACAGCACCTCGGCGTCGCCCTTGGCCTGGGAGAGTGAGCCGTCGGTGGTGACTCGCTGGCCATCGCCTTTGAATCCAGTGAATCCCCCGATGAGGACCGCAGGGAGCCGTCGTGGGCCGGACTGCAATTGCGTAATTCAACATGTTAGAACTATGAAGTAGAGAGGTCAGATATATGGACGCATCAGGGTTTCTTAGTACTCACAATGCGGCCAGGGGCTTGTTTCGGGGGCGCGGCTCTGGGCTGCTGTCAACGTCCCACGCAGAGTTATCTGTGAGGGAGCTCTTCCCCCTCTTGGACGCATCCGCCTCCAGATTTGTGGAGGCCGCCCTCTTCTTCCTTCCCCCCTCAGGGGGAGAGCTGCTTTCCTCCTCCTCCTCGTCGTCGTCTTTGGCGGCGGAGGAGTGAGTCTCGCTGTCTTCGGACGTCATGTCCGAAGCTCCTTTGCGGCGGGGGCCACTCCGGACCCCCTTGGCCTTCTTCTCCGGCGCCTGGTAGGGCGCCAGAACCAGCATCTTCGTCAGAAGCGGGATTGCTGGTTCCTCGGGCAGCGGAGCCGGACACCGAATCCGCTTCGCCTTCTTTGTCCAGCCCTAGAGAAAAAAATAGTGAGGTTTAGATATCCTCCAGGACTAAGCAAGTAAAGTATGCACCCTGAAACGTGAAATACTTATCGCACTGGCGGGATGGGCCAGGGCGTGCCCGCGGTCCTCGGTTGCCTCCGGCGGCGTCTCGTTGCCCTTGAAGAGCAACTTACAGATATCTTCGTGCGTGGTTCCGAAGGGCCATTCCAAGGTCTGGTGCTCCTACGGATCGAATTCCCATAAAGGGTAGGCCCGGCTCTGGCATGGAAGGATACGGTGAACTAGCATCACCTGGATCACGTTGACGAGCTTGATGTTTTTGTCCACCATGCTTTGGATGCGCGTTTGCAGTGTTATCAGCTCATCCGACGAAGACCAATTCGGGCCCTTCTCTATCCAGGAGGTTAGCCGCATTGGAGCTCCGGACTAGAATTCGGGAGCCGCGGCCCAGGTGGCGTCGCGGGGCTCTGTGATATAGAACCACAGTTTCTGCCACTCTTTGACGGTCTCCACAAAAGTACCTTTGGGCCATGTGACATTGGGCATCTTGCTCACCATGGCACGTCCACACTCCGCGTGTTGGCCATCCACCACCTTCGGCTTCACGTTGAAGATCTTAAGCCACAGTCCAAAGTGGGGTGGAATGCGGAGGAAGGTCTCGCACACGACAATGAATGCCGAGATGTTGAGGAAGGAGTTCGGGGCTAGATCATGGAAATCTAGCCCGTAATAGGACATGAGTCCGCGGACGAAAGGGTGGAGAGGAAACCCTAACCCGCGGACGAAGTGGGGGATGAACACCACCCTTTCATTGGGTTTTGGTGTGGGGACGATTTGCCCCTTGGCCGGAAGCCGATGGGAGATTTCTTTCGCCAGGTACCCGGCCTCCCGAAGATTGGTGATGTCCTTCTCCTTGACGGAGGAGGCCATCCACTTGCCTTGCGCTCCAGATCCGGACATGGTCGAGCGTTTCTCAAGGCGGAAAAGATGAGGATTTGAGCGCTGGAGCTCGAGAATGGAAGGGCAGAGAGAGAGAAGGCGTGGGTGAAAGAGGGGAATCAGTTATCTCCTTATAAAGGCAGTGAATATCAAGCGCCTCCCCACTCGCCTTAAAACTCGCATGTTCCCAAGGGTCGTGCAGACGACATGGTTGGATTACCCACGCCCATATTGATGAGAATCCCATAATAAGGGGACACGATCTCTGCTTTGACAAGACGTGCCAGTGAGATCGCTTCTCGAAGCGGCAGGCTGAAAAACGGTTCGATATAAACATCGGGCGGTGACGTGATGTCACGCTACAAAAAGTTGTCAGCGGAATGGACTCGTGAAATATTATGCTCTCTGCGGTGGTGTGTGGTATTTGTTTTGTAGAGCCGGACACGTTCGTTGAGTCTGAAGACTGTGTTGGAGTATTCGAAGAAGGAACCCGCCTTGCAATGCCGAAGACAATTAGCACGCCTGACACATCATCATTGAAGCCTGGTTCAGGGGCTACTGAGGGAGTCCTAGATTAAGGGGTCCTCGGGCATCCGAACTATGGTACGTGGGCCGGACTGATGGGCTGTGAAGATACAAGACCGAAGACTCTCTCCCGTGTCCGGATAGGATCTCCTTGGCGTGGAAGGCAAGCTTGGCGTCCTGATATGAAGATTCCTTTCTCTGTAACCGACTTTGTACAACCCTAGTCCCCTCCGGTGTCTATATAAACTGGAGGGTTTAGTCCGTAGAGGGCAGAAGAATCATAATCATAGTCTTACAGGCTAGACTCTTTGGGTTTTAGCCATTACGATCTCGTGGTAGATCTACTCTTGTAATACTCATATTTCATCAAGATTAATCAAGCAGGAAGTAGGGTATTACCTCCATAGAGAGGGCCTGAACCTAGGTAAACGTCGTGTCCCCCGTCTCCTGTTACCATCGACCTTAGACGCACAGTTCGGGACCCCCTACCCGAGATCCGCCGGTTTTGACACCGACAGCCACCATTGTACATGCCCTGACTGGTGCGGATCTTGCAACAAGGGGACCAACACCTACGGAGCTCTCTGTTGACTTCCTCTTGATATCCCTTGAAGCTTTGCAGTGTTTCATACAGTTCATCTTCCCGTTCATAGATATTGAAGAGATCTATGTCTCCTGGTTCAGCATATTGAGTTTCCACATTTTTACATTCACTGCTCATTGCGTCCTTGAAACCTTCAACGTGTTTACTATAGTAAATCTTTCCTTCGGTTGATGGTTAAATTTCTTCATTATATTATAGTAAAGACATAAATATTCCTCCTGCATAACAATCAAGTATACATATAGATTCGTCAGCAAGTCCATGGTAAAATATATGAATTATAAAATGATTGGTAAAACCATGATTAGGGTATTGGTGCAAAGTTTTGAAAATTTCCCCTGATCTTGTGATAAGCTTTATCCTATCTTCTTATGGAAGTGCGCCATTTCTTTGTGAAGTTCTTCTATTTTCGATTTGGGAAAGAATTTATGCATGAGTTTATTGGTGCACTCGTCCCAGGTGGTGACTTAATGATGTGGCAGTTCATCAAACCATTTCTTAGTTTTACCCTCACTGACCATATAAAAAGTTTAAGTAAAACAAATTCTCATGACACATCTTCTTCCTTATAGTACCACAAAGGGTGCCGAGATATGCTTCCTCAAGTACCTGACGACAATGCAGGAACCACACATTATTAGTATGACAATGGGACATAATATTATGTTGCCGGATGGACATGGAGCATGAGTTTTAGAAGGCTGAAAAAATACGCTAGGTGTAAGCAAGACGGTGGACCATCGCCTAGCGCCTAGGCGACACTTAATTACCATAAGCGTGGTCTAGGAGTTCTTGTGGTTTTGACTATTAGGGGCTATTCTGGGTATTTTATGTGCATATACATGAATTTTGTAACATTTAAATGAACAAATTATTAGCTACTGCCATTGGAATATGGGCCATTTGGCCCGTCAATGCAACATGATAGGATTTTTCATTCGAGTGGACATCTCATTGCTTACACAACCTAGAGTACTACTTATGCCCTAGACGAGACGTTTTGCCATGGCCTAGCGCCTAAGCGTAACTAAGCACCCAATAAGGTGTTGCTTTTTTCCAACAGACTGTTTTACCTTGGTTCGCGCCCTTGCGTGGCCAGTAACAACCCTGATCCTTCTTGTCTGAAATTATATCATCAAGGGGTTACAATGATCGCGTACAAGATGTGCTTGCCGAGTGGGGGCTTAACTCGACGAGTTTGCATTGAAAAATCTAGGCATGATGACTAGATTGGATCTAATCTGATCCAGTAAGCTCATCTGATGGATCTTGAGGCCTTGGATGCTTTTGGCTCTGATTGAACATGTCCCCTACTTCCTTGAGGGGTCGCCTATATATTATCCCCTTGGTCAGTTGCCTTGGCCGCCTCCATCTTGGTTATATACATTCTTCATATCTGCTTTGGAGTTATCATAGTCTTGAGGCTCTTATGATAAGGAAACCAGGGGAGGCACGTTCTTGGAGGTTGTTTCCTCTCAACTAGGAAGGTGTTGGGCCCCCAAGTGTAAGGATTTGTAGCAAGCATCATTTTTTTCTCAAGAGTGGATGACCTTAAGGTTTATCGAATCAATATGAATTTCCTAAGCAGCCATGATCAGTACATGCACACACAAATTCAAAACTGCTTGTCCCCTAGCATAACTAGTAAGACTGACAGTCTTACTACCCTTTCTAGTTACAAGGGTTAAACACAAGTGTGTATGGAAGATTGATCGCACAGGAAAAGAGTTAAAGTTAAGAATTGTAAAGAGCGTTAATAGAGGTTGGAAGAAATAGGAGGAAGAATGGACCGGGATCCATAGGTTCACCAGTGGTTTCTCTCGAAAAGCTAGCATGGTGTGATGAACAAATTACAGTTGCACATCGATTAAATTGTAGTTTTTATGAGTATGATTATACATGGCATAACTACATATGAGAATCATGTCCAAACATCTACAAACCGTTATACAACTACATTTGCAGCTAATACTCCACCCAAGACCGCTATCCATCATGCATCTTAAAGTATTAAGTAACAAGGCAGAGTATTGCATTAGATATGATGACATGATGTATATGTTATATTGTCTTCACCGTGCATTCTTCCAACCTCTTGGAGATCATCTATCAATTCCAAAGAAAGACAAATAGATCAGAGAGTGTATATGAATAAGAATTATGTAGCAAAGAAACCAAATTGATCTCAGAAGAATTAATGGATAGATCCGATCATACAGTGACAATTCATCCCATTGCAATAAACAACACAACAGAATATATCAGATGGATCACAATCATGTAGGCAACCCATGTGAGGCAAGTGAGCGAAAACTATCTAGCTGAAAGTGCAACTAATCCACGGGTGGTTTTGGTAATTCATAACAACATATAGCTCATTGAACTAATATCCATTAAAGATAAATATTTCAGGATGTTCAATGATTGGCATGGCATGGACTAGAGACGTGGACCCCTCAAAATGATAAGGACAAAGTTTGGCAAAAGCTCAAGAATCTTCATTTCTATTTAAGTGATCCAAGATCACATTGAGTCCGTAGGAAAGCCAATACTACTAAAAGGGGATGAGGTGTTGCTTAATGGTCTAGTTTCTTAAGTGCTTAGTGATATTGCTCCAAAACAACCACTTTCTCCATCCAAATATGTGAAAACCCTAATTCCAAACTTGGCCCAACTGATTCTTTCAACCCGGAGCCACCGAGTTCTCTTGACATAGCCACTACCAGAAAACCTAACGATTTGGTCACACCGATATGGATCTCGGTCCCACCGATATGGCCTTGCCAGCGCGCTGTGATCTATTGCATTCGCTTCGGTCCCACCGAGTTTATGCCATCGGTCTCACCGAGTTGGCTTGACAGATTCTTTGTTGCTTATTGCTTCACTTCGGTCCCACCGAGTTGGTGCAATCGGCGCCACCGATATGATGTTTTCCCTAAGCCTTAGCACATCGGTCCCACCGAGTTGTTTGATGTCTACTACACAACCTTCTTCTTGTAGACGTTGTTGGGCCTCCAAGTGCAGAGGTTTGTAGACAGTAGCAAATTTCCCTCAAGTGGATGACCTAAGGTTTATCAATCCATGGGAGGCGTAGGATGAAGTTGGTCTCTCTCAAACAACCCTGCAACCAAATAACAAAGTGTCTCTTGTGTCCCCAACACACCCAATACAATGGTAAATTGTATAGGTGCACTAGTTCAGCGAAGAGATGGCGATACAAGTGCAATATGGATGGTAGATATAGGTTTTTGTAATATGAAAAAATAAAAACAGCAAGGTAACTAATGATAAAAGTGAGCGTAAACGGTATTGCAATGCATTGGAACAAGGCCTAAGGTTCATACTCTCACTAGTGCAAGTTCTCTCAACAATAATAACGTAATTGGATCATATAACTATCCCTCAACATGAAACAAAGAGTCACTCCAAACTCACTAATAGAGGAGAACAAACGAAGAGATTATTGTAGGGTACGAAACCACCTCAAAGTTATTCTTTCCGATCGATCTATTCAAGAGTCCGTAGTAAAATAACACGAAGCTATTCTTTCCGTTCGATCTATCATAGAGTTCGTACTAAAATAACACCTTAAGACACACATCAAGAAAAACCCTAATGTCACCTAGATGCTCCAATGTCACCTCAAGTATCCGTGGGTATGATTATACGATATGCATCACACAATCTCAGATTCATCTATTCAACCAACACAAAGAACTTCAAAGAGTGCCCCAAAGTTTCTACCGGAGAGTCAAGATGAAAAGGTGTGCCAACCCCTATGCATAAGTTCACAAAGTCACTGAACCCGCAAGTTGATCACCAAAACATACATCAAGTGAATCACGTGATATCCCATTGTCACCACAGATAAGCACATGCAAGACATACATCAAGTGTTCTCAAATCCTTAAATACTCAATCCGATAAGATAACTTCAAAGGGAAAACTCAATCCATTACAAGAGAGTAGAGGGGGAGAAACATCATAAGATCCAACTATAATAGCAAAGCTCGCGATACATCAAGATCGTACCACCTCAAGAACACGAGAGAGAGAGAGAGATCAAACACATAGCTACTGGTACATACCCTCAGCCCCGAGGGTGAACTACTCCCTCCCCGTCATGGAGATCGCCGGGATGATGAAGATAGCCACCGGTGAGGGATCCCCCTCCGGCAGGTTGCCGGAACAGGGTCCCGATTGGTTTTTGGTGGCTACAGAGGCTTGCGGCGGCGGAACTCCCGATCTATTTTGTTCCCCGATGTTTTTAGGGTATATGGACATATATAGGCGAAAGAAGTCGGTCAGGGGAGCCACGAGGGGCCCACAGGGGTGGGGGGGGGGGGGCGCCCAGGGGGGCAGGCGCGCCTCCCTGCCTCGTGGCCACCTCGAAGCTTCCCTGACGTCTACTCCAAGTCTCCTGGATTGCTTCCGTTCCAAAAATAACTCTCCCGAAGGTTTCATTCCGTTTGGACTCCATTTGATATTCCTTTTCTTCGAAACACTGAAATAGGCAAGAAAACAGCAATTTGGGCTGGGCCTCCGGTTAATAAGTTAGTCCCAAAAATAATATAAAAGTGTATAAATAAGCCCATTAAATATCCAAAACAGAATATATAATAGCATGGAACAATCAAAAATTATAGATACGTTGGAGACGTATCAGCATCCCCAAGCTTAATTCCTGCTCGTCCTCGAGTAGGTAAATGATAAAAATAGAATTTTTGATGTGGAATGCTACCTAGCATATATATCAATGTAATCTTCTTTATTGTGGCATGAATGTTCAGATCCATAAGTTCAAAATAAAAGTTTAATATTGACAAGAAAATAATAATACTTCAAGCATACTAACAAAGCAATCATGTCTTCTCAAAATAACATGGCCAAAGAAAGTTATCCCTACAAAATCATATAGTCTGGCTATGCTCTATCTTCATCACGCAAAATATTTAAATCATGCACAACCCCGATGACAAGCCAAGCAATTGTTTCATACTTTTGTTGTTCGCAAAGTTTTTCAATCTTCACGCAATACATGAGCGTGAGCCATGGACATAGAACTATATGTGGAATAGAATGTGGTTGTGGAGAAGACAAAAAGGAGAAGATAGTCTCACATCAACTAGGCATAACAACGGGCTATGGAGATGCCCATCAATAGATATCAATGTGAGTGAGTAGGCATTGCCATGCAACGGATGCACTAGAGCTATAAGTGTATGAAAGCTCAAAAAGAAACTAAGTGGGTGTGCGTCCAACTCGCTTGCTCACGAAGACCTAGGGCATTTTGAGGAAGCCCATCATTGGAATATACAAACCAAGTTCTATAATGAAAGATTCCCACTAGTATATGAAAGTGACAACATAGGAGACTCTCTATCATGAAGATCATGGTGCTACTTTGAAGCACAAGTGTGGTAAAAGGATAGTAGCATTGCCCCTTCTCTCTTTTTCTCTCATTTTGTTTTGTTTTTTTGGGCCTTCTCTTCTTTTTCTTTTTCTTTTTTGGCCTCTTTTCTATTTTATTTTTATTTTTCGTCCAGAGTCTCATCCCGACTTGTGGGGGAATCATAGTCTCCATCATCCTTTCCTCACTGGGACAATGCTCTAATAATGATGATCATCACACTTTTATTTACTTACAACTCAAAAATTACAACTCGATACTTAGAACAAAATATGACTCTATATGAATGCCTCCGGCGGTGTACCGAGATGTGCAATGAATCAAGAGTGACATGTATGAAAGGATTATGAAGGTGGCTTTGCCACAAATACGATGTCAACTACATGATCATGCAAAGCAAAATGACAATGATGGAGCGTGTCATAATAAACGGAACGGTGGAAAGTTGCATGGCAATATATCTCGGAATGGCTATGGAAATGCCATAATAGGTAGGTATGGTGGCTGTTTTGAGGAAGGTAATGGTGGGTGTATGGTACCGGCGAAAGTTGCGCGATACTAGAGAAGCTAGCAATGGTGGAAGGGTGGGAGTGCGTATAATCCATGGACTCGACATTAGTCATAAAGAACTCACATACTTATTGCAAAAATCTATTAGTTATAGAAACGAAGTACTACGCGCATGCTCCTAGGGGGATATATTGGTAGGAAAAGACCATCGCTCGTCCCCGACCGCCACTCATAAGGAAGACAATCAAAAAATAAACCATGCTCCGACTTCATCACATAACGGTTCACTATACGTGCATGCTACGGGAATCACAAACTTTAGCACAAGTATCTCTCAAATTCACAACTACTCACTAGCATGACTCTAACATCACCATCTTCATATCTCAAAACAATCATAAGGAATCAAACTTCTCATAGTATTCAATGCACTTTATATGAAAGTTTTTATTATACCCCTCTTGGATGCCTATCATATTAGGACTAAATTTGTAACCAAAGCAAATTACCATGCTGTTCTAAAGACTCTCAAAATAATATAAGTGAAGCATGAGAGTTCATCTATTTCTTCAAAATAAAACCACCGTCGTGCTCTAAAAGATATAAGTGAAGCACTAGAGCAAACGACAAACTACTCCGAAAGATATAAGTGAAGATCAATGAGTAGTTGATTAATTATGCAACTATGTGAAGACTCTCTAACATTTAAGAATTTCAGATCTTGGTATTTTATTTAAACAGCAAGCAAAACAAAATAAAATAAAATGACGCTCCAAGCAAAACACATATCATGTGGTGAATAAAAATATAGCTCCAAGTAAAGTTACCGATGAACGAAGACGAAACAGGGGATGCCATCCGGGGCATCCCCAAGCTTAGGCTCTTGGTTGTCCTTGAATATTACCTTGGGGTGCCTTGGGCATCCCTAAGATTAGGCTCTTGCCACTCCTTATTCCATAGTCCATTGAATCTTTACCCAAAACTTGAAAACTTCACAACACAAAACTCAACAGAAAACTCGTAAGCTACGTTAGTATAAGAAAATAAAACCACCACTTAGGCACTGTTGTGAACTCATTCTAAATTCATATTGGTGTAATATCTACTGTATTACAACTTCTCTATGGTTCATACCCTCCGATACTACTATAGATTCATCAAAATAAGCAAACAACACAATGAAAACAGAATCTGTAAAAAACAGAACAGTCTGTAGTAATCTGTATCATTCGAATACTGATGTAACTCCAAAAATTCTGAAATAAATTGGTGGACGTGATTAATTTGTCTATTAATCATCTGCAAAAAGAATAAACCTAAAAGCACTCTCCAGTAAAACATTGCAGCTAATCTCGTGAGCGCAAAAGTTTCTGTTTTTTACAGCAAGATCGCAAAGACTTCACCCAAGTCTTCCCAAAGGTTCTACTTGGCGGAAACATTACTTAACATAAAACCATATCTAAACAGAGGATAGATGAATTATTTATTACTAAACAGGAGCAAAAGACAAAGAACAAAAATGAAATTGGGTTGCCTCCCAACAAGCGCTATTGTTTAACGCCCCTAGCTAGGCATGATGATTTCAATGATGCTCACATAAAAGATAAGAATTGAAACATAAAGAGAGCATCATGAAGAATATGACTAGCACATTTAAGTCGAACCCACTTCCTATGCATAGGGATTTTGTGAGCAAACAACTTATGGGAACAATAATCAACTAGCATAGGAAGGCAAAACAAGCATAACTTCAAAACTTTAAGCACATAGAGAGGAAACTTGATATTATTGCAATTCCTACAAGCATATGTTCCTCCCTCATAATAATTTTCAGTAGCATCATGAATGAATTCAACAATATAACTATCACATAAAGCATTCATTTCATGATCTACTTGCATAGAAATTTTCCTACACTCCAGATAAGCAAATTTATTCTCATCAATAGTAGTGGGAGCAAACTCAACAAAATAACTATCATTTGAAGCATAATCCAATTGAAAATTAAAATCATGATGACAAGTTTCATGGTTACATTTATTATTTATAGCATACGCGTCATCACAATAATCATCATAAATAAGAGGCTTGCTTTCATCATAATAAATTTGCTCATCAAAACTTGGGGGACTAAACATATCATCTTCATCAAATGTAGCATCCCCAAGCTTGTGGCTATGCATATCATTAGCATCATGGGTATTCAAAGAATTCATAGTAACAAAATTGCAATCATGCTCATCATTCACAGATTTAGTGCCAAACATTTTAATGCATTCTTCTTCTAACATTTTGGCACAATTATCGGAATCCTTATTTTCATGAAAGATATTAAAAAGATGAAGCATATAAGGTACCCTCAATTCTATTTTTTTGTAGTTTTCTTTTATAAACTAAACTAGTGATAAAACAAGAAACTAAAAGATTCGATTGCAAGATCTAAAGATATACCTTCAAGCACTCACCTCCCCGGCAACAACGCCAGAAAAGAGGTTGATGTCTACTACACAACCTTCTTCTTGTAGACGTTGTTGGGCCTCCAAGTGCAGAGGTTTGTAGGACAGTAGCAAATTTCCCTCAAGTGGATGACCTAAGGTTTATCAATCTGTGGGAGGCGTAGGATGAAGATGGTCTCTCTCAAACAACCCTGCAACTAAATAACAAAGAGTCTCTTGTGTCCCCAACACACCCAATACAATGGTAAATTGTATAGGTGCACTAGTTCGGCGAAGAGATGGTGATACAAGTGCAATATGGATGGTAGATATAGGTTTTTGTAATATGAAAATATAAAAACAGCAAGGTAACTAATGATAAAAGTGAGCGTAAACGGTATTGCAATGCGTTGGAACAAGGCCTAAGGTTCATACTTTCACTAGTGCAAGTTCTCTCAACAATAATAACATAATTGGATCATATAACTATCCCTCGACATGAAACAAGGAGTCACTCCAAAGTCACTAATAGAGGAGAACAAATGAAGAGATTA
Organism: Triticum aestivum; assembly: GCF_018294505.1. NCBI lineage: Eukaryota > Viridiplantae > Streptophyta > Magnoliopsida > Poales > Poaceae > Triticum > Triticum aestivum. The sequence goes on along the minus strand of NC_057811.1, from coordinate 355,703,930 downwards.
TTGTAGGGTACGAAACCACCTCCAAGTTATTCTTTCTGATCGATCTATTCAAGAGTCCATAGTAAAATAACACGAAGCTATTCTTTCCGTTCGATCTATCATAGAGTTCGTACTAGAATAACACCTTAAGACACAAATCAACCAAAACCCTAATGTCACCTAGATACTCCAATGTCACCTCAAGTATCTGTGGGTATGATTATACGATATGCATCACACAATCTCAGATTCATCTATTCAACCAACACAAAGAACTTCAAAGAGTGCCCCAAAGTTTCTACCGGAGAGTCAAGACAAAAACGTGTGCCAATTCCTATGCATAAGTTCACAAGGTCACTGAACCCGCAAGTTGATCACCAAAACATACATCAAGTGAATCACGTGATATCCCATTGTCACCACAGATAAGCCCATGCAAGATATACATCAAGTGTTCTCAAATCCTTAAAGACTCAATCCGATAAGATAACTTCAAAGGGAAAACTCAATCCATTACAAGAGAGTAGAGCGGGAGAAACATCATAAGATCCAACTATAATAGCAAAGCTCACGGTACATCAAGATGGTACCACCTCAAGAACCCGAGAGAGAGATCAAACACATAGCTACTGGTACATACCCTCAGCCCCGAGGGTGAACTACTCCCTCCTCGTCATGGAGATCGCCGGGATGATGAAGATGGCCACCGGTGAGGGATCCCCCCTCCGGCAGGGTGCCGAAACAGGGTCCCGATTGGTTTTTGGTGGCTACAGAGGCTTGCGGTGGCAGAACTCCCGATCTATTCTGTTCCCCGATGTTTTTAGGGTATATGGACATATATAGGTGAAAGAAGTCGGTCAGGGGAGCCACGAGGGGCCCACGAGGATGGGGAGCGCGCCCAGGGGGAGCAGGCGCCCCTCTCTGCCTCGTGGCCACCTTGAAGCTTCCCTGACGTCTACTCCAAGTCTCCTGGATTGCTTCCGTTCCAAAAATAACTCTCCCGAAGGTTTCATTCCGTTTGGACTCCGTTTGATATTCCTTTTCTTGGAAACACTGAAATAGGCAAGAAAACAACAATTTGGGCTGGGCCTCCGGTTAATAAGTTAGTCCCAAAAATAATATAAAAGTGTATAAATAAGCCCATTAAACATCCAAAACAGAATATACAATAGCATGGAACAATCCAAAATTATAGATGCGTTGGAGATGTATCATTGTTCCACTCGGTCCCGCCTAGATTCGTAATGTTTATATTTTTAAACAGATCAGTGCCACCGAGTTTCCTAATCAGTGCCACCGAGATGAGTCAAAAGTGTGTAAGTAATGGTTGGATTTTTCTGGAGGCTATATATACCCCTCCACCCCTTCTTTCTCATTGAGGAGAGCCATCAGAATGTGCCTACACTTCCACCATCCATTTTCTAGGAGAGAACCACCTACTCATGTGTTGAGATCAAGATATTCCATTCCAGCCTTTTGAACCTTTGATTTCTAGCCTTCCCCAAGTTGCTTTCTACTCAAATCCTTCTTCCACCATAGCCAAATCTGTGTGTGAGAGAGAGAGAGTAGAGTGTTGGGGAGACTATCATTTTAAGCACAAGAGCAAGGAGTTCATCATCTACACACCATCTATTACCTTTTGGAGAGCGGTTTCTCCTAGATTGGTTTGGTGTCACTTGGGAGCCTCCGTGGTGATGTGGAGTTGAACTGAGAAGTTTGTAACGGCAAGGAGATCGCCTACTTCGTATAGATCTACCCGAGTGAAGCAAGTCCTTCATGGACGATGGCCATGGTGGGATAGACAAGGTTGCTTCTTCATGGACCCTTCATGTGTGGAGCCCTCCGTGGACTCGCGCAGCTGTTACCCTTCGTGGGTTGAAGTCTCCATCAACGTGGACGTACGATAGCACCATGATACGTCTCCAATGTATCTATAATTTTTGATTGTTCCATGCTATTATATTATCTATCTTGGATGTTTTATATGCATTTATATGCTATTTTATATGATTTTTGGGACTAACCTATTAACCTAGAGCCCAGTGCCAGTTTCTGTTATTTCCTTGTTTTTGAGTTTCGCAGAAAAGAAATATCAAACGGAGTCCAAATGAGCTGAAAATTTACGGAGATTTTTTATGGACCAGAAGAAGCCCCCGAAGCAAAAGAGTTGGGTCAGAAGAGTCCCGAGCCAACTGCAAGGTTGGAGGGCGCGCCCTACCCCCCCAGGCACGTCCTCCGTCCTTGACGTTGACTCGTGGACCCTCCTAACTTGTTCCCGACGCAAAAAATTCCAATAAATATAGAAACCCCCAGAAATAAACCTAGATCGGGAGTTCCACCGCCGCAAGCCTCTGTAGCCACCAAAAACCAATCGGGACCCTGTTCCGGCACCCTGCCAGAGGGGGAACCATCACCGGTGGCCATCTTCATCATCCCGGCGCTCTCCATGACGATGGGGGAGTAGTTCACCCTCGGGGTTGAGGGTATGTACCAGTAGCTATGTGTTTGATCTCTCTCTCTCTCTCTCTCTCTCTCTCTCGTGTTCTTGATTTGGCACAATCTCGATGTACCGCGAGCTTTGCTATTATAGTTGGATCTTATGATATATCTCCCCGTCTACCTTCTTATAATGGATTGAGTTTTCCCTCTGAAGTTATCTTATAGTATTGAGTCCTTCAGGATTTGAGAACACTTGATGTATGTCTTGCATGTGCTTATCTGTGGTGACAATGGGATATTCACGTGATCCACTTGATGTATGTTTTGGTGATCAACTTGCGGGTTCTGTGACCTTGTGAACTTATGCATAGGGGTTGGCACACGTTTTCGTCTTGACTCTCTGGTAGAAACTTTGCGGCACTCTTTGAAGTTCTTTCTGTTGGTTTGAATAGATGAATCTGAGATTGTGTGATGCATGTCGTATAATCAAACCCGTGGATACTTGTGGTGACATTGGAGTATCTAGGTGACATTAGGGTTTTCGTTGATGTGTATCTTACGGTGTTATTTTAGTACGAACTCTAGGACTGTTTGTGACACTTATAGGAATAGCCCAATAGATCGACCAGAAAGAATAACTTTGAGGTGGTTTCGTACCCTACAATAATCTCTTCGTTTGTTCTCCGCTATTAGTGACTTTGGAGTGACTCTTTGTTGCACATTGAGGGACTATTATATGATCTAATTATGTTATCATTGTTGAGAGAACTTGCACTAGTGAAAGTATGAACCCTAGGCCTTGTTTCGGAGCATTGCAATACCGCTTTCGCTCACTTTTACCACTTGCTACCTTGCTGTTTATATATTTTCAGATTACAAAAACCTTTATCTACCATCCACATTGCACTTGTATCACCATCTCTTCGCCGAACTAGTGCACCTATACAATTTAGCATTGTATTGGGTGTGTTGGGGACACAAGAGACTCTTTGTTATTTGGCTGTAGGGTTGCTTGAGAGAGACCATCTTCATCCTACGCCTCCCATGGATTGATAAACCTTAGGTCATCCACTTGAGGTAAATTTGCTACTGTCCTAGAAAATTATGTGCTTGGAGGCCCAACACGAGTCTACAAGAAGAAGGTTGCGTAGTAGACATCAAGCTCTTTTCTGGCGCCGTTGCCGGGGAGGTGAGTGCTTGAAGGTATATCTTTAGATCTTGCAATCGAATATTTTAGTTTCTCTTTTTATCACTAGTTTAGTTTATAAAAGAAAACTACAAAAAATGGAATTGAGGTTGCCTCATATGCTTCATCTTTTTAATGTCTTTCGTGAAAATAAGGATTTCGATAATTGTGCCAAAGTGTTAGAAGAAGAATGCATTAAAATGTTTGGCATAAAATCTTTGTATGATGAGCATGATTTCAATGTTGTTAGTATGAATTCCTTGAATATCCATGATGCTAATGATATGCAAAGCCACAAGCTTGGGGATGCTATGTTTGATGAAGATGATATTTTTTATCCCCCAAGTTTTGATGAGCAAATTTATTATGAAGATGGCATGCCTCCTATGTATGATGACTATATTGATGAAATTGGGTTTGGAAGAGTGTCAACTCTAGGTAACGATCCCACTATTTTGGAGGGTGTTGAATCTTATGATATTTATGAAAGTGGATTTGGAGAGGTCATGACTTTATTTAGTGATGAATCCACTATTTCGGAAGAGCTTCCAATTGATTATGAGAACAAAGTTGCTATCTATGACGATTATTGTGATGACATGTATGCTATAAAGAATAATGATTACCATGAAACTTTTCATCATGATTTTAATTTTCAGTTGGATTATGCCTCACATGATAGTTATTTTGTTGATTTTGCTCCCACCACTAGTCACGAGAATAATTTTGCTTATGTGGAGAGTAGTAAAATTTCTATGCTTGTAGATCATAAAAAGAATGATTTATGTGATGATTATATTGTTGAATTCTTTCATGATGCTACTGAAAATTATTATGAGGGAGGAGTATTTGCTTGTAGGAATTGCAATAATATCAAGTTTCCTCTCTATGTGCTGAAAATCTTGAAGTTATGCTTGTTTTGCCTTCCTATGCTAGTTGATTCTTGCTCCCATAAATTGTTTCTTCACAAAATCCCTATGCATAGGAAGTGGTTTAGACTTAAATATGCTTGCCACATATGTTTCATGATGCTCTCTTCGCGTTTCAATTCTTTACTTCTACGCGAGCATCATTGAAATCATCATGCCTAGCTAGAATGGCATTAAAGAAAAGCGCTTGTTGGGAGACAACCCAATATTATACCTACTGTTTTTGTGTGTTCTCATGATTATGCTACTGTAGTAATCATTCTTTATAGCTTTTGTTTCAATAAAGTTCCAAGTAAAGCCTTTGGGTTAGTATGGGTGATAGTTGACTTGATTCTGTGCAAAAACAGAAACCTTTTCTCCAAGTCCAGGAATTTTGAAAATTCACTGGAACGTGATTTGTATCTGAATTTTTTACACAAGATTGATATACAAATTTTCTATATTTTCCTAATTGTTCAGAATTTTTGGAGTTATATAAGTATGATTTCAATTCAGATCTTTACAGACTTTTCTGTTTTTGATAGATTCTGTTTTCGATGCATAGTTTGCTTGTTTTCTAGTTTCTATGGCTTATATTGCTTAATATAAATTGTAATAGGTTACATTAGTAATCATGTGAGAAAAATTACAAATCTTGTCTTGACAGTACCAAAGTGAATGATTTGTTTTATTATACTAACGGAGCTCACGAGTTTTTTTGTTAAGTTTCGTGTTGTGAAGTTTTCAAGTTCTGGGTAAAGTTTTGATGGACTACGGAATAAAGAGTGGCAAGAGCCTAAGCTTGGGGATGCCTAAGGCACTCCAAGGTAATATTCAAGGACAACCAAGAGCCTAAGCTTGGGGATGCCCCGGATGGCATCCCCGCTTTCGTCTTCGTTCATCGGTAACTTTACTTGGGGCTATATTTTTATTCACCACATGATATGTGTTTTGCTTGAAGCATAATTTTCTTTTATTAGGATTTTCTTTCTGTTATTTAGAGTATTTTTTTGCATCTTTTAGTTCAATAAAAAGGTCAAGTATAACCTTTACCATGCTTATTTTGCAAGTCCATATGTTGCTGTTTTAAAAACAGAAAGTTTGTTGTTATGTTTTGAATATTTGTGAATAGTCAGGACATGATAAAATCTTGAAATTTTTACGAAATGAGTAACAACAATTTTTTTACAGTGTGGTAATTTTTCAGAACTTTTGGAGTTAGGGAAGTATGATTCCTCTTGCATTATTTACAGACTGTTCTGTTTAGACAGATTTCTGTTATGTTTGCATTGTCTGCATATGTTTGCTTGTTTAATGATTCTACTTGAGGATAGGACTATTAAATATGCAGAGGCATTTAGTATGCAATATCAAATAAGAATTTTAGTGATTTTCTACAGTAGAGAATGATAAGGTTTTGCATGGATTTATACTAACTTATCTCACGAGTTCTTGTTGAGTTTTGTGTGGATGAAGTTTTTAAGATTTAGGGAAACCGTGATATGAAAGGAATTAAGGAGACACAAAAGCTCAAGCTTGGGGATGACCAAGGCATCCCTAGTCAATATTTCAAGAAGTCTCAAGCATCTAAACTTGGGGATGACCAAGGCATCCCTAGTCAATATTTCAAGAAGTCTCAAGCATCTAAACTTGGGGATGCCCCGGTTGGCATCCCACCTTTCTTCTTCAACAACTATCGGTCAGTTTTGGTTGAGCCTACGTTTTTGCTTCTTCACATGATATGTGCTATCCTTGTAGTGTCATTTTATTTGTTCTGCTTGCTGTTTCAATAATATTCCAACATCTGAAATTCTTAAATGTTAGAGAGTCTTCACATGGTTACATAATTATTCGACTACTCATTGATCTTCACTTATATCTTTTGGAGTAGTTTGTCATTTGGTCTAGTGCTTCACTTATATCTTTTTAGAGCACGACCGTAGTTTTATTTTGAAGAAATCGTTGAACTCTCATGCTTCACTTATATTATTTTGAGAGTCTTAAACATCATGGTAATTTGCTTTGGTTATAAATTTAGTCATAATATGATAGATATCCAAGAGGGATATAATAAAAACTTTCATATAAAGTGCATTGAATACTATGAGAAGTTTGATTCCTTATGATTGTTTTGAGATATAAATATGGTGAAATTAGAGTCATGCTAGTGAGTAATTGTGGATTGGTAGAAATACTTGTGTTGAAGTTTGTGATTCCCGTAGCATGCACGTATGGTGAACCGCTATGTGATGAAGTCGGAGCATGATTTATTTATCGATTGTCTTCCTTATGAGTGGCGGTCGGGGACGAGCGATGGTCTTTTCCTACCAATCTATCCCCTAGGAGCATGCACATAGTAGTTTGTTTCAAGAACTAATAGATTTTTGCAATAAGTATGTGAGTTCTTTATGACTAATGTTGAATCCATGGATTATACGCACTCTCACCCTTCCACCATTGCTAGCCTCTCTAGTGCCGCGCAACTTTCGCCGGTACCATAAACCCACCATATAACTCCCTCAAAACAGCCACCATACCTACCTATTATGGCATTTCCATAGCCATTCCGAGATATATTGCCATGCAACTTTCCATCGTTCTGTTTATTATGACACGTTCCATCCTTGTCATATTGCTTTGCATGATCATGTAGTTGACATCGTATTTGTGGCAAAGCCACCGTTCATAATTCATTCATACATGTCGCTCTTGATTCATTGCACATCCTGGTACACCGCTGGAGGCATTCATATAGAGTCATACTTTGTTCTAAGTATCGAGTTGTAATTCTTCAGTTCAAAGTAAATAAAAGTGTGATGATCTTCATTATTAGAGCATTGTCCCATGTGAGGAAAGGATGATGGAGACTATGATTCCCCCACAAGTCGGGATGAGACTACGGACGAAAAATAAATGTAAAAAAGTAAAAAAAAAGAGGCCAAGAAAAGAGAGAGCCCAAAAAAAAAGAAATGAGAGAAAAAGAGAGAAGGGGCAATGCTACTATACTTTTACCACACTTGTGCTTCAAAGTAGCACCATGATCTTCATGATGGAGAGTCTCCTATTTGTCACTTTCATATACTAGTGGGAATTTTGAATTATAGAACTTGGCTTGTATATTCCAATGATGGGCTTCCTCAAATTGCCCCAGGTCTTCGTGAGCAAGCAAGTTGGATGCAAACCCACTTAGTTTCTTTTTGAGCTTTCATACACTTATAGCTCTAGTGCATCCGTTGCATGGCTATACCTACTCACTCACATTGATATCTATTGATGGGCATCTCCATAGCCCGTTGATTTGCCTAGTTGATGTGAGACTATCTCCTCCTTTTTGTCTTCTCCACAACCACCGTCTATTCCACCTATAGTACTATGTCCATGGATCATGATCATGTATTGCATGAAAGTTGAAAAAGTTTGAGAACATCAAAAGTATGAAACAGTTGCTTGGCTTGTCATCGGGGTTGTGCATGATTTAAATATTTTGCGTGATGAAGATGGAGCATAGCCAGTCTATATGATTTTGCAGGGATAGCTTTCTTTGGCCATGTTATTTTGAGAAGACATTATTGCTTTATTAGTATGCTTGAAGTATTATTGTTTTTATGTCAATATTAAACTTTTGTTTTGAATCTTATGGATCTGAACATTCATGCCACAATAAAGAAAAAATTACATGGATGAATATGTTAGGTAGCATTCCACATCAAAAATTCTTTTTTTATCATTTACCTACTCGAGGACGAGCAGGAATTAAGCTTGGGGATGCTTGATACGTCTCCAACGTATCTATAATTTTTGATTGTTCCATGCTATTATATTATCTATCTTGGATGTTTTATATGCATTTATATGCTATTTTATATGATTTTTGGGACTAAACTATTAACCTAGAGCCCAGTGCCAGTTTCTGTTTTTTCCTTGTTTTTGAGTTTCGCAGAAAAGGAATGTCAAACGGAGTCCAAATGAGCTGAAAATTTACGGAGAATTTTGATGGACCAGAAGAAGCCCCCGAAGCAAAAGAGTTGGGCGAGAAGAGTCCCGAGCCAACCACAAGGTTGGAGGGCGCGCCTTACCCCCCCGGGCACGTCCTCCGTCCTTGTTGTTGACTCATGGAGCCCCCTGACTTGTTCCCGACGCCAAAAAAATCCTATAAATATAGAAACCCCCAGAAATAAACCTAGATTGGGAGTTCCGCCGCCGCAAGCCTCTGTAGCCACCAAAAACCAATCGGGACCCTGTTCCGGCACGCTGTCGGAGGGGGAAACCATCACCAGTGGCCATCTTCATCATCCTGGCACTCTCCATGACGATGAGGGAGTAGTTCACCCTCGAGGCTGAGGGTATGCACCAGTAGCTATGTGTTTGATCTCTCTCTCTCTCTCTCTCGTGTTCTTGATTTGGCACAATCATGATGTATCGCGAGCTTTGCTATTATAGTTGGATCTTATGATGTTTCTCCCACTACAAAAAAAAGACACATCCGTGACATTTTGGGCCGAACGAATTTTTTTCTGTCATGCTTATGACACTTCTATGACGATAATTGTGACAAAACCCGGTATCATCATAGATGTGGTGGGCTCCTACTTCTATGACAAAAAATCATGACAGAAAATGGGCTTTTCGTACTGGGCAGGCCGGAGACGTAGCTGCATGACATTCTTTGGGCCGTCCATGACGGAGAAAACCGTGGTAGAAGTGAGGGCGAGGAAAATATTGGGGAGTTCCCGGTTTCGGTGGGTGGTCGAGGGCCAAGCGATGCGTGTTTCTCTCGTACACGTATGCGTGTGTGTGTGAGGCGTTGCGCTTTAACAGAACCCAAGTGAGGCGTTGGGCTCTAACAGAACCCGAGCGATTGCACTAGCTGCGTTACTTAACCCGAGCGATTGCACTAGCTAGGTTACTGAACCCGAGCGATCGATCCCTTGCTTATAACAGAACCCGAGTGATTCCTTCGCTACTGCTGCTAATTGAAGCCGATCGATGCTGCCTCTTGATGAACAGTGAGCGTTTGTTGGGGGTTTGGATGAACAGTTCCCGGTGGGGGGTTGGATGAACAGGACCCCGTGGTAGTAGAGGTCGTTGCCGCTGGATGAACAGGACCCTGATCGATCGAGCCGGTTGGGGGGGTGGATGAACAGGACCCCGTGGAGGGCTGGATGAATAGGACCCATGGAGGGCTGGTTGAACAGTAGCCGGTGGAGGGCTGGATGAACAGTAGCCCGTGGAGGGGTGGTTGAACAAGACCCCGTGGAGAGGGCTGGTTGAACAGTAGCCGGCGGAGGAGCGCGTGGTGGAGGCTGGATGAACAGGAGCCTGTGGATGAACAGTCGCAGGTGGAGGCAGGAGGGGAGACGCCGTGGATGAATAGTCGCAGGTGGAGGCTAGAGGAGGTCGACGATGGAGATGAACAGTATCCCGTGGAGTCCCGTTTTGCGGAACGCCACACCCCTCCCGATGAACAGGACCCCCGTTTCGACCGTAGCGTTCCAACACGAGTCCGTTTCCTCCGTTTTGCGGTACGCCACACCCCTCCCGATCAACATGACCCCGTTTCGACCGTAGGAGGTCCAAGAGAAGCCCGTTTCCTCCGTTTTGCGGTATGCCAGACCCCTCCTGATGAACAAGATCCCATTTCGACCGTGGCCGGTCGAACACAAGGCCGTTTGCTCCGTTCTATGGTATGCCAGGCCTCGTTTCGATCGGCTGTTCCGTCCAAGCTGGTTGGCTCCCGATGAACACGACGTATTCTGTTGCCTCCCGATGAACATGACGCATTCCGTTGCCTCTGCATGAACACGACGACGACACAGTTTCTCTGTTCCGAACCAGGCATGTACATGAGCCCTGGCCGTACGTATGCGTGAGTAGGCGTTCGAGACCCCGCCCGTATGTACGTACGTGGCTGTATTTTTTGGTGTGTGGTTGTATGTACGTGTACACAGTTTAGAGGGGACAGCCTGAACTGCTACGTGGGGGCTCTACTATGACATGTGCCGCTACTTACGCGGCCACGGTTCATCGTTGCAGAGCGACCGATCGACCAGAATGTACGTGCACGTTCGCGACCAGAATGACAATGCTACGTACGCTTCGACCAGGTGGGTCCCGACTGTCAGGCACTTCCTTGCGTGCGAAGATGTAGCTGGTGGGTCCCAGCAGTCAGGGGGCGAATCATTTTTTTTGCCCGTAATATGGACGCACTTCCTTGCGTGCAAAGATGTAGCTGGTGGGTCCCAGCAGTCAGGGGGAAACTTTTTTTTGCGAAATATGGTGGCCCGTCCGATGGGTCCCTGCTGTCAGGTGGAGGAATCATTATTTTCTGCGTAATAAGGAGGCACTTTCTTGCTGCAGCCTTGGACCCATCTGTTAGCCTATCCACGTACAGTACTCTTCCGATGGAAGTCGTTCCTTGACCACGTTGACCACGCCGCATTGAGAGCACGAGGGCGGTGGACGACGACGAGGCCTAGGAAGGGGACGACGCGGAGCTGGGGAAGACGCGACAGTGGATGCCCACGCGGAGAGGAGTACAAGGGTTCACTGGTTCGGCTGCGGTGTGAGGCTGCCATCGCCGTAGAATAACAGGGGGTGTGGGTGAGTAGAGGGATGGCCTGGCCAGCGGTGGGAGTAGTAGGGGGTGGTGAGGCCTTCGCGGCAGCACAATCGGCCACGGGAGGCAGGAGCAGGCGGCACGACCGGCGCTGCTTTGGGCGGCTGGAGCAAGAAGACCAGAGGTTGAAGAAGCACGACAGCCATTGGATGGACATCGTATGATCACTGCAGCTAGAATCGTTTATATTGACTAAGTTGACAAAGCCCTTGGTACGCGTCAAGTTAGTAGGCCCATAGGTCAGCCTCCGAAACAGTGCGCCCCAGATGTCAGGGGGAGGAATCATTTTTTGGGCGGCTGAAGCTAGAATATTCGAGATTGAAGAAGAAGCATGACATCCGTTGGATGGACATCCAACGGCCACTGCTGCTAGAACTGTGTGTTGACTATAAGTTGACAAAGCCTTGCATACGCGTCAACTTACTTTTCTTTTGAGGGCATGCGTCAACTTAGTAGGACCACAAGTGTGTGGCAGAGAACTTATAGCCCATTTACGATTTGTAAGAATGTACAACCCATTTTTGAATTCTAATGGAATTTACTACAACCCATTTACAGTTTGTTAAAAGTACAACCCATTTTCTACCTAGGACAACGATTAATAATTTCAACCAACCGTTCAAAACAGAATTCAATAAAATTTCCCACATTTTGATGGGATCAAAAATATTTTTGTCCCGAAATTTCTAGTCAGATTAAATACAATTTCAATATAAATTTGTATTACGTAAAAATCCAACGAAACATTGCGCACGCAACAATTAATGAAATTAAAATTTTCAAAATCTAAAAATAATATTTTATAAACTAATTACATGTTGGTTGCATTTTTATAGTTACTGCATAGTTTTTATAATTACATCCCATTTATTATTTCTTAAATCCAATTTTCTTGTTAAGCCTAATGCATCCCTCCTAGGAAAGATTTGCAGCCCAGCAGGGCAGAGAATAACAAGTTGACCTTGCCTGGGTATTCCTCAAAAAAAAGTATAGCTGAGCTAGCCATTTTCAACTTGAAAAAAAATAATATCTGGGCTGGATATCTGGCCTGGGCTAGACGGGCCACAGCCCGCCCAGTTAATACCCTGCTCTCCTCTGAACAATAACGAAAACATCACTCAAGAAAAACTCTGCAGTGCTCACACCTCAAAAACACAAATACTGCTCGAGGTGCTTGGTCCCAGCTGTCGGCCGCTCCTTGTGCAGTTCTCTCATTTATTGACTACATAGATTGACAATGGTGTGGGACCGTGATGTCAGGAAACTAGGAGGAAGCAAAAAAATTATAGTTGTACATAATAAGGAGGCACTTGCATACGTACGGCTATGGCCCTAGTGGGTCTCTACTGTCATCCAGTCAAAATAAAGTCATCTCCTGAATCCTCATGTTCGTTGACCATGTTGACAATGGTCGGTGCCACGGCGAGCGCAACAACTCGAAGGACGATGGAGAGGGCCTCGCGGGCCCTACGGATGGTTTGATACAACGCCTGCTGCTCATTCAGGAAGCCAGGATCATCAGACACCTGTGAGCACCTTCGAGAGACTGAGACAGCATGAAATGGTAAGGCCGCGCTTGGGAGCTCTGGTTTATTTCACACCTGTATTAAGATACAAGTGTAATTTACTCGTCATCGAAAACAACGCGTAAAATACAGGCGTAATGAAACCGAGGGTCCGAGGTCTGTAACGAAAACCAGCGTGTTACGCGTGTAATTTGAGAGACCAGTGTATATTTTACTAGTCAAAATCGACCAACCAAGCGCTTTGCCCGAGACCATATGCTTTAGTTTACAAGCGTCAGTTTTACAAGCGGTTTTGGTTGGAAAACGACGATCCAATCACGGCCTAAGATGATGAGTTGGTCGGAAGATCATATAGTTTCACCTCTAACCTACCCGAGTTGTCGTATAGGCTATGAATGAAACATAAGACAATGAACTTCTTAAGCACAGAAACAACAGAAGAGGATGATCTTCATAACATGCAAATCACAAACATTAGCTCAACATGCAAAACAATATGAAGCATTAGTCTGAGGAGGCATGGTGAACAGCTCGTGATGCCGCATGCCACAACATTCCAAGCTCAACTTTGCAATCAAACTCACAAGGCCTGGCATTACAGAACATTCAGAACAAACTCTTAAAATGCCTTACATAAGTCAACATTCATGTGACTATGCATCTCAGCAGAGTAAATATTTCTGAACTGAAGACAGGAATAGGAAAAATGATCGAAGTTGCTCACAACAAAGGTCGACCCACTCAAAAATATCAAATTCATGTCTTCTGGCTAACATCAATGAGCAAAATTTGACAAGGTTTTCCAATTCCAATATATTAAACTAATGTCTTCTTGCTAATATCAATGATTAAACTTTGACAAGCTTTTCCCATTCAAAATATGTAATGCCTATGATTGTGGAACATGCAGGGTTTGTCATCAGTTTGTCACCTGATAGTCCAGTGGCTCAAGGTGACAATGAATGATTAGAGAACCATTCGATGTATTGTGCATGATGAAGTATTATGGAGGACACGAACCATCTGAACATTTTGTGTAGTTCCACTAAAATCAAGCTGAGCATCCCTGTGCATTTTGTATTTATATGCTGCAAGAAAACAAAGACACATCAGCACACACATGAATATTGGCCCCAGTGTCAACCCACCAATCAGTGGACTAACAAACTGAAAGTACGGTAAACAGATTACCATACCCAGATGCCCGATCATTGTTTCTTAGAATGACATTGACAGACTTGGAGCCCTGTCCTGGCTTCTTGTACTTGTTTGTCACTTTTTGCCCAGTGCACTCCACGTGTTTTAGAGTTGCCTATGCTCTCTACAGACTAGTCATGTCACCAGCGTCTACTAATACTCTGTAAAGTTTCTTGATCATTCCTTCTATAATGTAACACAAACAGTACCTGCTTCTTTCTGCAAAGTGGTAAGACCAACTGGACCCACTAATGCAGCAGTTTGCCTTAGACACATTGACTCCTTTTGTGCAGTTCAACTAAAATCAAAGTCGGAATAAAACTAAGCTTTAATTTTGATATCCCTGTATGCAACAATAGGTATAAGGGAAACAATTACTGAGAAGTAACGGTTGATGACTTGTACTCCCAGAAGAAAAACATCTACTAATCTACCTTATCTTAATGGGAAACAAAGCAGGAGAGTAGCAATTCTCAATCAGTGTGATTCATTCATATTAACTGAGACATTATCTTAACAATGCCTTGTTTCAACATGTATAAAGAATGACAAAGCAGAAAAGTACCATTTCTAAAACAATGCGACTGATTCGTTTTAGCAGAGACATTATCTTAACAATACCTTGGTTAAACATGTAGAAAGAACTACAAAGCAGGATAGTACCATTTGTAAAACACTATAACTGATGTATAATAGCAGAGACATTATCTGAACAATACATTTCTTAAACATGTACTCCGGCCGATTCCTAACAGAAATGGTACTCCGCTGATCCCTAGCAAGTGTTGCAATTTTGAACTAAGACTCAGTAGTTAATTCTGAGGAAAGTTGGTACTGACCTTTCAAGACCAAGATTAGAAACAACTCGTGAGGAAGACCTAAAAGAGATCTCAACACATATATGGAAATCCGGTCTCCTTTTGTGCAGTTCCACCAAAATTAAGCGAAGCAAAATGTCGCAATAGCAACAAGTTGAATAGATATCCCTGTTTTGACAGAGGCAAAAAAGGAATCAATTACTGGTCAATAAAGGAGGATGAAACATGCGGCCACAAAAATGGTAATCCCGCCAATCCCTAACAAGTGTTGCAGTTTCGAACTAAGATTTAGTAGTTCATTCCGAGAGTGGCATTGCTTAATTTTACCAGCGGCATTAGATTAACAAAAAGCATAAACAGTTCCAGGGGAGAGTGGGCGCAACAACAACATGTGCTTCCATCTACTTATAAAGGGGGTGATGCAGAGTTTTTTGTAACAAAGCAACAAGCATCATGTCTGGGTTGGTCCCATTTTTGTTCACTACTTAATGGGAAAAGAGAGCAATACAATAGGTTCAATTCAACATTTATTTAAAACAGTACCAATACAAGTAGCACAACATCTCAAAGCACCCTGCACAATCAAGTGGATGAAAGCCTCTGCTGACCTTTCATGAGACGCACATGATCAAATACGAATCTACCAACACGAATAGGAAATCCGATCTCATTTTGTGTAGTTGCACTGAAATCAAGCAAAGTTGCCGGTGCGACATTTAAGTTCGCTATAGCAACAAGTTGAATAAATATCCTTGTTTTAACAGAGGCAAAAAAGGAAACAATTACTGGCCAATAAAGGAGGATGAAACAAACGGCGACAAAAAGAAGCATCTAACTTATCTTGATGGAAAACAAAGTAGGACAGTAGCATTTCTAAAACAGTTGCATTGATTCATATTAACAGAGACATTCACTTAAAACAACATTCGTTAAAAATGTAATTTACTTTTAGCAGTGGCATTGCTTCAATTTTCCAGCGGCATTCACTTAAAACAAAATAGTTGTATGGGAGATGGGAGATGGGACATGGGACATGCCAGCACCATGTGTGTCCACACGTATAAATGGGTGGTGCAGAGTATGTTGCCAAGCAGCATATCTGTGTTGGTCCCATATTTGTTCTCTTTCAACCTTTTCCCTATGTGAGGGCAGCAAATCTAGTCTTACGCAAACTATCCGACGCCCCAGTTTCTTTCCTTTTTCAACAAAGAGATCGGTTCCTTACAGATGTGTGTACTGGGTTACCCCCTTTTTCCCTTTTCGACCAACAAAGTGGCTGGATAGCCAGTCTATACTACTTTCCCTCCCTCCTTTCCTTATTGAACCATGTCCTATATTCATGCTCCACCCCACCCCACCCTTCTTTCCTCTTTGAACCAAGACCTAGATTCGACTACAGAATCGAAAAAGATTAGCATGCAGCTAGAGCAATGACGGTTTCAAAGAAAGTTATACCTTAGGGTCGTCGGGATGGGGCTAGGCGTGCGTCGGGAGGCCGGATCTGCCCACACTACGTCTGACAACAAGGAAGAAGGGGTCGGTGGCCCTCCCACACAGGCGCTGGGTGAAAGAGAACAACGCATACGGGAGTGGATTGCCTCCCTCGCCGAAGGCGATAGAGTGAACGCTGCAACTCCTCCCCTTCCCCGTGCGACGGGATTTAGACGGCTCCTGCACCAGCTGTGAGGGGGGAGAGAGAGACAGAGGCCAACGCAGTCTTGTTTAGATCCGGTGAAGAGGGTGAGAGACTATGAATATACCAAACCCTAGCAAAGGAACGCTGAGCCTCCAGCGTATATATATATATGTAGTGCGGCGAGAGTGTGGAGAGTGCAAACCCTAGCGAACAAGCATTGAGGCTCCAGCTTATATAGTACTCCCTTCGTCCCATAATATAAGAACGTTTTTGACACAACTTGTATTATGGACTGAGCTCCGGTGCCTTAACTGCACCTGCCTTTGGCTGTATGACAGGTGGGCCAGCCACATTTTGGGCCCACCTTTCATACACCCAAAGGCAGGTGCACTAAGTCAATGAAGCTGCGTCCATATAGTACTCGTGTATACTACTAATATATAGTGGAGTGGTTTTCTTATTCTCTCCATAACAATCATTTTAAATTGTGTAAGTACCAAACGAAACTCTTTATTTGACGTACCAGTGAAGAAAACTACTACTTCCGATGAACTAACGATCCACGCGTCCTAGTCGCACTTCCTGTCCTTCACGTGAGGTACACTACCCTCCCTTAAGTGAACAACCGCACATGCGCCAAATTATCAGAAACGTGTGAGAGTGTGTACAAATAAAGAATTTTAATTTCAATTATCGGAAAGGTTTGAGAGTATGTACAGTTTGCCCTCTCTCAATAATTATGGTTTGTTGTGTTCGGCCTAAATTTGGTCAAACTTTAGAAAGTTTGACTTCAGTCAAATCTAATATGCAGAGTAAATAAAAGTGGAGGGCTACTACGTCCATCCGGGTTTTTAGTCCACACCATTTTTTAATCAAAGTTAATAGCTGGAGAAATAAAATTATGGGGGAGCTGAAGACAAAGTCGTGAGAAGGGTTAGAAATCAATACAAAACTTATGCTCTTAGTACCAACGTCGATCCTTCTTCGAGGAAACATTTGGTTCATAGCCAATTGTGTGATAAAATTGCACCAACATGAAAGACGACTGCGTCTCCAATGCAACCAAGGTGAACTGATGAAGGATATCATCTTTGTGGGTAACAAGCAAAGAGCACTGATGGAAGATAACTTGTTTTTCCTGGAAAATCGATCAGCTTCACCAGCCGATGCAACCATGAGGTGCAACCATGAGCATCGATAGGTCATCGTGGTGATGCGTCATCCATTTGGCATCGAGTTTGGGTGAGGCACCTATGAAGTTTGACAAATCCTCACCGTGGTCTGTTTCTTCTCAGTAATCAAGCTCGAGGAAGGAAGAACCACGTGGCAGAGGACAGTGAGGTGGAACAACAATGGCCATCCAATTTTGTGCAGTTCCACTAAAATTGACGAAGACATGCCCGGGTATGGAGATACGCATTGCTGTTTGCAAAAATATAAAAAAGGGATATAGTGTTGTTACTTTTTTTGGCAGTGGTACAAGATTAACAATGACATCTCAATTGTCAATAAGAATTAATGAAAAGTACACCAACAAACAAAAGCATCATGATTATCTTGATGGGAACTAAACCAGGATACCCGAGAAAAAAGCATTTCTTCATTTAACCAGTGATAGTATTAGATTAGCAGCAGCAATAGGAGCATATGGACAATGACCGCACAACCACCATGTACTTTTTGTCGAAACAACATGTACACATCCACCGAGGCATAAACCAGGACAACTTTTTGAGTGGCATTTTCTCTATAATAGTAGGTGATGTTGGACCAGCCGACGAACCCTAGCTATTGTACATGGGGAGCTGGGGAGTAGTCGCATAGAAGAAAACCCGCATGCAGCGACCTGGGGAGCTGGACCAGTACAAGAAGTTATACCTCAAGTGGGCGAGATGTCGCTTAGGCAGGCGGGCAGGATCTGCCCACACGACGACAGCGAACAAGAGCGCGGAGGACCTTCGTCCACGCCAGCGCCGGCTCTGAGAGGACGGTGCGCAACGGCTTCCTCCATCGCCAACGGCGACAACGTCAATGCTGCACCTCCTCACCTCCTGCAGCGGACGGGATTCGACCGGATGTGTGACCACCGGTGAGGAGAGAAATAGAGTGGACACTGTCATCTTGTTTTGATATGGAGACACTACTAGGGAAAACCTTATACACAGCATCTTAGCAGTAGCGCTGGACAAAACAGTGCGCTACTGCTACTTAGTAGTAGCGTGCTTAAGTAAACCGCGCTACGGCTACTACTTTAGCAGTAGCGCGTTCTAGGAAAATGCACTACTACTATGTTTGTACTAGGCACAGATGGCTAGCCTCACTTAGCAGTAGCGCGTATCTGCAACCACCGCTACTGCTACGTTCCATAGCAGTAGCGCGTATCTCGGAAACACGCTACTACTTACTTACCTTATCCTCACCACGCGCCCGACCCTCTCACTCACTCTCGCCCACGCCAAACCCGTCGTCCGCTGCCACCGCGTTGCTCCTCCACTGAGGTAGTCCCTCCGTCCCTCCTCCCCTCCCTCCTCCTCCCTCCTCCTCCCTCCTCCTCTGGCCGCCCTCCTCCCACCGCCCCTCCCTCCTCCTCCTCCGGCCGCCCCTCCCTCCTCCTCCGGCCGCCCCTCCCCTCCTCCCCCGCCCCTCCCTCCTCCGATCACACCGGCCTCCTCCCCCTCCTCCTCTCTCCTTCCTCCTCCCTCCCCCTCCTCCCTCCGTCTTTTTTTTATTTTTTACTATTGTATAATGTTATTTTTTATTGTTTTTAGTAAGTGTTTAAAATAATTAGTAAGTAAATTAATAAAACTAGTTGAACTAGTTTATTTTTAGTAAGAACTAGTTTATTTTTATTTATAGTAAGTTTATTTTTAGTAAGAACTAGTTGAATTAATAGAACTAGTTGAACATGTCACATTTGTTGTTATTTTTTTAGTTTAAGCAATTATTCCCGCATCGACGTCGACGATGCCTATCCTGCATCCTCATCGTCGATACTATTCGGGATGTATTAGTGATAACTTATAGGGTTTTTGTTTTTGCAGAAATCTAGGAGCCCCTCCATCATCCCCGCCGTCGTCCCCGTCACCGACCCCCTCCGACCTCGAGGTGAGACCAGCCAAATCTCCATGTCAATATGAGTCCTATAAGATATGATGTAGATAAAAACATGCATATCTTGTGTTGCTCAAATAGGATATGTGGTTGCCCAAGTGGCCGGTCATGTTTGCAGGTTACACCTCCGAGTGGCCTATCTTTTGTCGGAGTGTTGATTAATTTCCATTCCGGCAAATCTCAGCCGCTCGATATGTCCTTTTTCAGCAAAGGTCATGCCAGAATTTTCCGTGAATTTTGGCAAGACTTGTGCTAGAATATGTAGGAAATATCGAGTGGCCTGGATTTTCTAGAAAGATGATTAAACGATGTTGAAACCGATAGTCAACCCGTGATGAATAATAAAGATCTAATTTAGTTTTTGTAGTACATATATTTAATTGTACAAGTTTAATCTTTGAATTATCAACATAGGAAATGTCATACTCGGACGACGAAAGTCTCTCGGGGGAGTGCGACTGGTGCAACGACGACCGTGGTCTGTGCGACAGGCCTCACCTGGACGAAGATCGGCGCTTCAGCATTAAGCTCCAGGAGACCTTCGATGTTGAAACGGTACGCAACGACGACAAGTGTTTTTTTTGTAATTAAGCACGACTTCAACTATTTCAACGTGTAATTTTCATCTTTTACAATTCGACTAGCTTATCCCATGCCATGCAAGACGCTATGTCTTGGAGAGGATGGGTTTTGAAGACCATGAAAATTTCAAAACAAAGAAAATACACCTAAGGACCCATCATGATATGGATTTTGAAGTAAATCTGTACAATTCTCAGAGCGCAACCCATTTTGGTAGCCAAAATTGGGAAGCACTTTGCAAGATGTATGGTTTTTATGAGGATATGATTGTCACCATGGATCTTGGTGATCCTGACATCGAGGAAGACAATATGGGCATTTGGGTCCTTGTTGATGCGCTTCCGATTCTGCCGCTATGTGAGTTTCTCAAACATAGTTATTAACTAATTTATATTGTTTATTTCAAAATAGTTGACAGGTTATTTACATTGACACGTTATTTTCATTCTTCAAACAATGTGCAGAAGATGGTTGACAAAACCCACTACACCGATGGCTTCGAATTAACTTATAAGGAGAAAAATCATCTGATCGCATTTTGTAGTGACCTTGAGAATTACAATACCTATTGTCATACTCCTCCAAATTATGGTCAATACGTGCCACTAGTGCACATGTTGAACCACGGTAACTTCGATGGAGATGCCCTGGTAAGATTTTTTACTATTACGAAATTTGTGAATCTTTTGCATACTTCTAAAACTAGTACATCATTCCTAACTATGAAGTTATTACTATGTTTTTCAACAGAAAATCCCGATGGATTGTGTGCCTCATTTTATGTATCGGAATGGTCGCCTTGATGTTTTGAACATACAACTAGGTTATCCTACGAATCTCACCTATCCATACCGGATTTCTAAAACCGGTCAACACATGATAATCAAAGAATGGAAAAATGTATGGACAGTCGTAAGGAGGTTCTTGGAAGCAACAGTGTGCGAAAGGCAAGAATTGGAGACATGATAATCTCCATTCTCCATAATGGAGAGTCAGGGGCTATCTTGTTTTATGCTATTTGGCCTAAGAGAATATAGTAGGTCCTAAGAGAATGTAGTAGGTCCTATGAGGTACAATATGTTTATGAGAGTTGATGATGATGAGTAGTTGTGATTATGACTAGTGACCAACTTGCTATGTGATGTCTCATTGATGAAAACGATGATCGCGAGGAGGTGTTACATGACAATGATGTATTATGATGATAAGTTGTTAATGATGTTGGGGAACGTAGAAGAAATTCAAAATTTTCTACGCATCACCAAGATCAATCTATGGAGTAATCTAGCAACGAGGGGAAGGGGAGTGCATCTACATACCATTGTAGATCTCGATGCGGAAGCGTTGCAAGAACGCGGATGAAGGAGTCGTACTCGTAGCGATTCAGATCGCGGTTGATTCCGATCTAAGCACCGAAGAACGGTGCCTCCGCGTTCAACACACGTGCAGCCCGGTGACGTCTCCCACACCTTGATCCAGCAATGAGAGAGGGAGAGGTTGGGGAAGACTCCATCCAGCAGCAGCACGACGGCGTGGTGGTGATGGAGGAGCGTGGCAATCCCGCAGGGCTTCGCCAAGCACCGCGGGAGAGGAGGAGGAGGAGGTAGGGCTGCACCAGGGAGAGGAAAACTCATGTGTTTGTAGCCCCCAATGCCTCAACTATATATAGGGGAGAGGGAGAGGGCTGCGCCCCCTCTAGGGTTTCCACCCCAAGGGGTGCGGCAGCCCCAAAACCCATCTAGGGCGGCGGCCAAGGGGGGAGAGGGGGAAACTTGCCCCCCAAGCAAGGTGGAGGCGCCCCCTCCCCAAACCCTAGGCGCCTTGGGCCCTGGTGGGGGGGCGCACCAGCCCACCTGGGGCTGGTCCCCTCCCACACTTGGCCCATGCTGCCCTTTGGGGCCGGTGGCCCCACTTGGTGGACCCCCGGGACCCTCCCGGTGGTCCCGGTACATTACCGATATCACCCGAAACCTTTCCGGTGACCAAAACAGGACTTCCCATATATAAATCTTTACCTCCGGACCATTCCGGAACTCCTCGTGACGTCCGGGATCTCATCCGGGACTCCGAACAACATTCGGTAACCACGTACATACTTTCCCTATAACCCTAGCGTCATCGAACCTTAAGCGTGTAGACCCTACGGGTTCGGGAACCATGCAGACATGACCGAGACGTTCTCCGGTCAATAACGAACAGCGGGATCTGGATACCCATGTTGGCTCCCACATGTTCCACGATGATCTCATCGGATGAACCACGATGCCGGGGATTCAATTAATCCCGTATGCAATTCCCTTTGTCTATCGGTATGTTACTTGCCCGAGATTCGATCGTCGGTATCCCGATACCTTGTTCAATCTCGTTACCGGCAAGTCTCTTTACTCGTTCCGTAACTCACATCATCCCGTGATCAACTCCTTGGTCACATTGTGCACATTATGATGACGTCCTACCGAGTGGGCCCAGAGATACCTCTCCGTTTACACGGAGTGACAAATCCCAGTCTCGATTCGTGCCAACCCAACAGACACTTTCGGAGATACCTGTAGTGCACCTTTATAGTCACCCAGTTACGTTGTGACGTTTGGTACACCCAAAGCATTCCTACGGTATCCGGGAGTTGCACAATCTCATGGTCTAAGGAAACGATACTTGACATTAGAAAAGCTCTGAGCAAACGAACTACATGATCTTGTGCTAGGCTTAGGATTGGGTCTTGTCCATCACATCATTCTCCTAATGATGTGATCCCGTTATCAACGACATCCAATGTCCATGGTCAGGAAACTGTAACCATCTATTGATCAACGAGCTAGTCAACTAGAGGCTTACTAGGGACATGGTGTTGTCTATGTATCCACACATGTATCTGAGTTTCCTACCAATACAATTCTAGCATGGATAATAAACGTTTATCATGAACAAGGAAATATAATAATAACCAATTTATTATTGCCTCTAGGGCATATTTCCAACAGTCTTCCACTTGCACTAGAGTCAATAATCTAGTTCACATCACCATGTGATTAACACTCACAGGTCACATCACCATGTGACCAACATCCAAAGAGTTTACTAGAGTCAACAATCTAGTTCACATCACTATGTGATTAACACTCAATGAGTTCTGGTTTGATCATGTTATGCTTGTGAGAGAGGTTATTAGTCAACGGGTCTGATACTTTCAGATCCGTGTGTGCTTTACGAATATCTATGTCATCTTGTGGATGCTACCACGCGCTATTTGGAGCCATTTCAAATAATGGCTCTACTATACGAATCCGGTTTACTACTCAGAGTCATCCGGATTAGTGTCAAAGTTCGCATCGACGTAACCCTTTACGACGAACTCCTTTTCACCTTCATAATCGAGAAAATTCCTTAGTCCACTAGATACTAAGGATAAGTTCGACCGCTGTCATGTGATCCATTCCCGGATCACTATTGTACCCCTTGACCAACTCATGGTAAGGCACACTTCATGTGCGGTACACAGCATAGCATACTGTAGAGCCTACGTCTGAAGCATAGGGGACGACCTTCGTCCTTTCTCTCTCTTCTGCTGTGGTCAGGTCTTGAGTCTTACTCAATACTCACACCTTGTAACACAGCCAAGAACTCCTTCTTTGCTGATCAATTTTTGAACTCTTTCAAAATCATGTCAAGGTGTGCATTCTTTGAAAGTATCATCGGGCGTCTTGATCTATCTCTATAGATCTTGATGCCCAATATGTAAGCAGCTTTATCCAGGTCTTCCTTTGAAAAACTCCTTTCAAACAACCCTTTATGCTTTCCAGAAATTTTACATCATTTTGGATCAACAATATGTCATTCACATATACTTATCAGAAATGTTGTAGCGCTCCCACTCACTTTATTGTAAATACAAGTTTCTAACAAACTTTGTATAAACCCAAAAACTTTGATCACTCCATCAAAGCGTATATTCAGACTCCGAGATGCTTGCTCTAGTCCATGAAAGGATCGCTGGAGCTAGCATACCTTGTAGCATCCTTAGGATCGACAAAACCTTTTCTTATTGTATCACATACAACCTTTCCTTACGAAAACAGGTAAGGAAACTTGTTTTGACATCCATCTGCCAGATTTCATAAATGCAGCTAATGCTAACATGATTCCGACGGACTTAAGCATCGCCACGGATGAGAAAATCTCATCGTAGTCAACTCATTGAACTTGTGGAAATACTCTTTGCCACAAGTCGAGCTTCATAGACGGTACATTACCGTCCACGTCCGTCTTCTTCTCAAAGATCCATTTATCTCGGATTTCATGGTTTCTAACCATTTGTCGGAATATGGGCCCACCATCGCTTCTCCATAGCTCGTAGGTTCGGTATTGTCCAACAACATGATATCTCAGACAGGATCACGTACCACTCTGAAGTAGCACACATCCTCGTCGTCCTACGAGGTTTGGTGGTGACTTGATCCGAAGTTTCATGATCACTATCATAAGCTTCCACTTCAATTGGTGTAGGTGCCACAGGAACAACTTCCTGTGCCCTGCTACACACTAGTTGAAGTGACGGTTCAATAACCTTATCAAGTCTCCACCATCCTCCCTCTCTCTTCTTTCGAGAGAAACTTTTTCCTCGAGAAAGGACTCGTTTCTAGAAACAATTACTTTTGCTTCCAGATCTGAAATAGGAGGTACACCCAACTGTTTTGGGTATTCTATGAAGATGCATTTATCCGCTTTGGGTTCGAGCTTATCAGCCAGAAACTTTTTCACATAAGCGTCGCAACCCCAAACTTTTAAGAAACGACAACTTAGGTTTCTCTAAACGGTGTCGTCTCAACGGAATTGCGTGGTGCCCCTTTTAAAGTGAATGCGGTTATCTCTAATGCCTAACCCATAAACGATAGTGGTAATTCGATAAGAGACATCATGGTATGCACCATATCCAATAGGGTGCAGTTATGATGTTCGGACACACCATCACTCTATGGTGTTCCAGGCGGTATTAATTGTGAAACACTTTCCACAATGTCTTAATTGTGTGCCAAACTCGTAACTCAGATACTCATCTCTATGATCATATCACAGACATTTTATCCTCTTGTCACGACGATCTTCAACTTCACTCTGAAATTACTTGAACCTTTCAATAATTCAGACTGGTGTTTCATCAAGTAAATACACTCAGCATCTACTCAAATCATCTGTGAAGTAAGAACATAACGATATCCACTGCATGCCTCAACACTCATTGGACTGCATACATCAAAATGTATTACTTCCAACAAGTTGCTCTCTTGTTCCATCTTACTGAAAACGAGGCCTATCAGTCATCTTGCCCATGTGGTATGATTTGCATGTCTCAAGTGATTCAAAATCAAGTGAGTCCAAATGATCCATCTGCATGGAGTTTCTTCATGCATATATACCAATAGACACTGTTCGCATGTCTCAATCTTTTCAAAAACGAGTGTGTCCAAAGATCCATCAACATGGAGCTTCTTCATGCGTTTTATACCAATATGACTCAAATAGCAGTGCCACAAGTATGTGGTACTATCATTACTTTTTGGCATGAACATGTGTATCACTACGATCGAGATTCATTTTAGGTGTAAGACCATTGAACGTATTATTCAAATAAACAGAGTAACCATTATTCTCCTTAAATGAATAACCGTATTGCGATAAACATAATCCAATCATGCTCAACGCAAACACCAAATCTTGATGGTAGAGGGAGCATGCGATGCTTGATCACATCAACCTTGGAAACACTTCCAACACATATCGTCATCTCACCTTTAGCTAGTCTCCGTTTATTCCGCAGCTTTTATTTCGAGTTACTAACTCTTAGCAACCGAACCGGTATCTAATACCCTGGTGCTGCTAGGAGTACTAGTAAAGTACACATTCATATAATGTATATCCAATATATTTCTGTCGATCTTACCTGCCTTCTCATCTACCATGTATCTAGGGTAGTACTGCTTCAGTGACCGTTCCTCTCATTACAGAAGCACTTAGTCTCGGGTTTGGGTTCAACCTTGGGATTCTTCACTAGAGCAGCAAACGACTTGCTGTTTCATGAAGTATCCCTTTTGCCCTTGCCCTTCTTAAACTAGTGGTTTTACTAACCAGCAACAATTGATGCTCCTTCTTGATTTCTACTTTCGCGGTGTCAAACATCGCGAGTTGCTCAAGGATCATCATCTATCCTTGATATTTATAGTTCATCACAAAGCTCTAATAGCTTGGTGGCAGTGACTATTGAGAACCATCACTATCTCATCTGGAAGATTAACTCCCACTCGATTCAAGCGATTGTGGCACTCAGACAATCTGAGCACATGCTCAACGATTGAGCTTTTCTCCCTTAGTCTGCAGGCTTAAGAAACTTGTCAGAGGTCTCATACCTCTTGACGTGGGTACTAGTCCGAAATCCCAATTTCAGTTTTCGGAACATCTCATATGTTCTGCGACGTTTCAAAAATGTCTCTTGTGCCACAATTCTAAACCGTTAGCATTACTCACTGAACTATCACGTAGTCATCAAAACGTGTATGTCAGATGTTTCGCAACATCTACAGACGACGCTGAGGTTCAGCACACCGAGCGGTGCATTAAGGACATAAGCCTTCTGTGCAGCAATGAGGACAATCCTCAGTTTATTGACGCAGTCCGCATAATTGCTACTATCAACTTTCAACTAAATTTTTCTCTAGGAACATATCTTAAACAGTAGAACTAAAGCGCAATGACATAATTAGTAAAGACCTTTTGACTATGTTCATGATAATGAAGTTCATCTGATTATTGAACTCCCACTCAGATAGACATCCCTCTAGTCATCTAAGTGATACATGATCCGAGTCAAACTAGGCCGTGTCCGATCATCACGTGAGACGGACTAGTCATCATCGGTGAACATCTCCATGTTGATCGTATCTGCTATACGACTCATGTTCGACCTTTCGGTCTCTTGTGTTCCGAGGCCATGTCTGTACATGCTAGGCTCGTCAAGTCAACCTAAGTGTTTCGCATGTGTTCCGAGGCCATGTCTGTACATGCTAGGCTCGTCAACACCCGTTGTATTCGAACGTTAGAATCTATCACACCCGATCATCACGTGGTGCTTCAAAATAACGAACCTTTGCAACGGTGCACAGTTAGGGGGAACACTTCTCTTGAAATTTTAGTGAGGGATCATCTTACTTACTACCGTCGTTCTAAGCAAATAAGATGCATAACATGATAAACATCACATGCAATCAAATAGTGACATGATATGGCCAATATCATTTTGCTCCTTTGATCTCCATCTTCGGGGCACCATGATCATCTTTGTCACCGGCATGACACCATGATGTCCATCATCATGATCTCCATCATTGTGTCTTCATGAAGTTGTCACGCCAACGATTACTTCTACTTCTATGGCTAACGCGCTTAGCAATAAAGTAAAGTAATTTACATGGCGTTATTCAATGACACGCAGGTCATACAAAAAATAAAGACAACTCCTATGGCTCCTGCCGGTTGTCATACTCATCGACATGCAAGTCGTGATTCCTGTTACAAGAATATGATCAATCTTAACAATCACATATATCATTCATCACATCTTCTGGCCATATCACATCACATAGCACATGCTGCAAAAACAAGTTAGACGTCCTCTAATTGTTGTTGCAAGTTTTTACGTGGCTTGTATAGGTTTCTAGCAAGAACGTTTCTTACCTACGTAAAACCACAACATGATATGCCAATTTCTATTTACCCTTCATAAGGACCCTTTTCATCGAATCCGTTCCGACTAAAGTGGGAGAGACAGACCCCCGCTAGCCACCTTATGTAACTAGTGCATGTCAGTCGGTGGAACCTGTCTCACGTAAGCGTACGTGTAAGGTCGGTCCGGGCCGCTTCATCCCACAATGCCGCCGAAACAAGATAAGACTAGTAACGGCAAGAAGAATTGGCAACATCTACGCCCACAACTACTTTGTGTTCTACTCGTGCATAGAAACTACGCATAGACCTAGCTCATGATGCCACTGTTGGGGAACGTAGCAGAAATTCAAAATTTTCTACGCATCACCAAGATCAATCTATGGAGTAATCTAGCAACGAGGGGAAGGGGAGTGCATCTACATACCATTGTAGATCGCGATGCGGAAGCGTTGCAAGAACGCGGATGAAGGAGTCGTACTCGTAGCGATTCAGATCGCGGTTGATTCCGATCTAAGCACCGAAGAACGGTGCCTCCGCGTTCAACACACGTGCAGCCCGGTGACGTCTCCCACGCCTTGATCCAGCAAGGAGAGAGGGAGAGGTTGGGGAAGACTCCATCTAGCAGCAGCACGACGGCGTGGTGGTGATGGAGGAGCGTGGCAATCCCGCAGGGCTTCGCCAAGCACCGCGGGAGAGGAGGAGGAGGAGGTAGGGCTGCACCAGGGAGAGGAAAACTCATGTGTTTGTAGCCCCCAATGCCTCAACTATATATAGGGGAGAGGGAGGGGGCTGCGCCCCCTCTAGGGTTTCCACCCCAAGGGGTGCGGCAGCCCCAAAACCCATCTAGGGCGGCGGCCAAGGGGGGAGAGGGGGAAACTTGCCCCCCAAGCAAGGTGGAGGCGCCCCCTCCCCAAACCCTAGGCGCCTTGGGCCCTGGTGGGGGGGCGCACCAGCCCACCTGGGGCTGGTCCCCTCCCACACTTGGCCCATGCTGCCCTCTGGGGCCGGTGGCCCCACTTGGTGGACCCCCGGGACCCTCCCGGTGGTCCCGGTACATTACCGATATCACCCGAAACCTTTCCGGTGACCAAAACAGGACTTCCCATATATAAATCTTTACCTCCGGACCATTCCGGAACTCCTCGTGACGTCCGGGATCTCATCCGGGACTCCGAACAACATTCGGTAACCACATACATACTTTCCCTATAACCCTAGCGTCATCGAACCTTAAGCGTGTAGACCCTACGGGTTCGGGAACCATGCAGACATGACCGAGACGTTCTCCGGTCAATAACGAACAGCGGGATCTGGATACCCATGTTGGCTCCCAATGTTCCACGATGATCTCATCGGATGAACCATGATGTCGGGGATTCAATTAATCCCGTATGCAATTCCCTTTGTCTATCGGTATGTTACTTGCCCGAGATTCGATCGTCGGTATCCCGATACCTTGTTCAATCTCGTTACCGGCAAGTCTCTTTACTTGTTCCGTAACTCACATCATCCCGTGATCAACTCCTTGGTCACATTGTGCACATTATGATGACGTCCTACCGAGTGGGCCCAGAGATACCTCTCCGTTTACACGGAGTGACAAATCCCAGTCTCGATTCGTGCCAACCCAACAGACACTTTCGGAGATACCTGTAGTGCACCTTTATAGTCACCCAGTTACGTTGTGACGTTTGGTACACCCAAAGCATTCCTACGGTATCCGGGATTTGCACAATCTCATGGTCTAAGGAAACAATACTTGACATTAGAAAAGCTCTGAGCAAACGAACTACACGATCTTGTGCTAGGCTTAGGATTGGGTCTTGTCCATCACATCATTCTCCTAATGATGTGATCCCGTTATCAACGACATCCAATGTCCATGGTCAGGAAACCGTAACCATCTATTGATCAACGAGCTAGTCAACTAGAGGCTTACTAGGGACATGGTGTTGTCTATGTATCCACACATGTATCTGAGTTTCCTACCAATACAATTCTAGCATGGATAATAAACGTTTATCATGAACAAGGAAATATAATAATAACCAATTTATTATTGCCTCTAGGGCATATTTCCAACAAATGATATGATGATGATGATATTTATTATAACACTGGGAGAAAGAACCGCGGATTAGTTTCAAGTGGATGTCCATCCACTTGAAAATAGTCCACGGTTCTTTCTCCATGTGATGTAATAACTCATTATGATGTAACAACAATCTCTAAATTGCTGCAGTATGAAAACGTGTATGAAGGTGTATGAATACAACATGAAATAAAAAAGAAGTAAAATACGGAATAATAGTAGTAGCGCGTGCTGGGAGAAGCGCTACTACTAATTACCAGTAGCGCTCATTTTAGAAAGCGCTACTACTAAGTAGATATAGCAGTAGAGTGGTCTAACCCACGCTACTGCTAACCTTTAGCTGTAGCGCCTTACTAGTAGCGCCGTTCCCCGCGCTACTGATAGGCATTAAACCCGCCCTACTGCTAGGGTTTTCCCTAGTAGTGAGAGGGTGAGAGAGCGAGACGCGAGAAACCCTATCAAACAAGAGGCTATATATACAATGTTGTAAAAAATCTCTCCATAGCAGTGGTTTTAAATAGAATACGCATGTTCCCGGAAAAAAGAAACGAAAACTGGCGGACAATTTTTTAACGTACCAAGAAAGAAAAGTCGGTCAAAAACACGCCCCCACTTCCAGGTCGCGAGAGTCGTCGCGCACACACACATAGACATAAACATGCATATCGGTGTTTACGTAAAATTCCATCTCCATCTCCAATCATATTTGTCCAACCGGCACATTATTTACGTTGTTAATTATATACGCAGCAATATTAACGTACACCATCTCTTGTTTGCGGGCGTCCGGACCGCTGCCACGCCCGCTCCTGACCAACCCGAACCCTCTTCATCACCCGCGGGTGCTTCCCGCCCGAAACGGTCAGTGCCGCATTCATGCCCGGCCAGAGCGGACGCGACCTCTCACTGGCGCCGGCATTGAAGCAGCGCGCTGGCCGTGAGAGCGTCGCCCGCGCCGCTTCCCGGAGCACGCGACCGCTCCACGTTCAAAGGTCGCAATAGCCGGCCACAACATGCATGTAAAAAGTTCTTGGGAATCCGTGCTACAACTAGCTGTCCTCCCCCAACTCGTCAATCTCTTCCAGTAGTGCTAGTACTCCATGGCGCGATCCATCGACAAGCAGGCGGGAAAGTTATCATATACTCGGTTTGCGGTGAGTGGCATGCCGAGCGACCGTGTGGGGTGGAGCCGTGGAGGAGGGTGAGATACGAACGAGACATACGTGATTTAAACATTGGTTTTGCTTGATGGCGCGATCCAACGAAATGAAACGTTGGTTTCTCTCCGTTTCCATTTTTTCTCCGGAAAAACGGAAACTTTCGACCCCATTTTCATTCCTACTCCAAGGTTGCCCCGTTACAACATTCCATCAAATACAAAGGAAAACTAACACGCATGCTGATGCATCTCAATGATTCACAGATCATAGCCAATATTTACTTCACAACTAAAGACAAAAGTTGTGAGAGCGTGTACAAAAGAAAAACTACTGATGGGGTCACTACGACTTAAACCCTAAACCCTGAACAGGATTTAATTTCCTGGCTAGGTAGAACCTTTCGAACGAAAGACGTACGGCTGGCACCCTCGGATCATACGATGCTTTTGTGCAGTTCCACTAAAATTGAGCTGAGCATCCCTAATGGCAAAGATATTGAAGAAGTGTGATTAGAATAATAGTACTGGCACTAGTTCATGAGACATAAACTCATCACAAATAGAAGCCGGTAGAAGTAGAGAAAGATCGACATGGAGATGGAGCTACGTGGGGAGCTGCGGCAGTGGAGCAAGCCGACTCCAAAAGGAAGATGTACCTGGGACGTCGGGCTGTAGCTAGAAGGGCGGTTGGGACGCGACATCAGCCCATACCGCGGGGACCCCCGATTGGGACGCACGGACTATGGGTTTTCTCCCTCGCCGATGTCGACCGCGTCTACGCAGAATATTGTTCCCTTCCCCCAGCGGAGGGATCATGCCGGATATGTGACCAGTGGTGTGGCCACCATTGTTCTATGCTTTGAAGAGAGCAACCCAAGCAAGCAGGCTTGTAGCTTAGGCTCCTGCTAGTGTATATATAGTGGTTTTATTTTTCTCTCCATATCAACCATTTTATATTGCGTACGTGTCATTGCAGAGTGAAATGATGGTTGCTTCTTCCGACTAACTTATTGTGTGATTTGACTGATCCTTAGTGGCCCCTACACGTACTCCCCCTACGTGTATGACTGTTCCTGAGTCTCACTTGTACTTATCTCTATTTTCTTGCATGACATATAGACAGGATGCACATCGAGGAATTTTGTTACTTCACGTTGTTACGTACTACTACTAGTACCTACTCCCTCCTTCCGGTTCACTACTGGTACTCCCTCCGTCCTGGCTTATTGGTCCCCTTTGTACTCAATTCATGGGCTCGTTTTCCTCAACAAATTGTCTTTACCAATGTATTAATATCGGGAATGCATGCGTGAACAACGAATGATTAAACCTTGCATGCAACGTTTTGACAAAGCATTGACTTATGACCATGTGAGGGACTACAACCTCGTGCATGCATGCAACAGTCACAGGTACACATGGACGCAAAAACGCGCGCCACGCCCTAATGCATGCATGTCCGAGCACACGACGGAACACACACGGTCACGCTCAAGTGCTCAACCTACACGTGCATGCACAGACATACTCAGCCAGGGTGAGCTAGTGACCGTATAAACACCGGAAAATGTATATATTGAGCGCAGTGAGCGTATTATGAAGTCCACTGACCGTATTTTTACAAATATACAGTGACAGACAATGTATTTATCTTGTTTGAAATTAAGCCATATTAACAGGAAAGGAGGCAGTATGGACTAGCATTACTTTGCTGTGTCCCGTCAACTTGCCGAACGAGGAGAAGCTTGCAGGATGGGAGAAGCTTGCACGCGGTGGCTCACAGGACAAGGAGAAACTTTTGACTAATGCAAGCTCTCCCTCGCTCAGGCGGTGGACGTGCAGCAGTTAATTCGGTGTCAGATTGCCAGAAGCATGCATACACTATACTAGTACCATTATTGCTCGACTTCCCGAAGAGGCGAACAACCAAGCGCAAAGTTTACTAGTAGTACTAGTACTACTACTATAGAGGTATGTACTACTACTAGGAACCGGATGGAGGAGCGTCTGCACTCTTATTATATTTTAAGATGTGATAAAGCAATCTTCAACACATTTGGTTCTCTTCGAGGGTTCTCACATGTGATAATGGAAGTTGATTGCATGGAACACTCGCCACAATTCTCGCTTAATTCTGGCTCATGTCCTGTTACAAATAGGAGCGCTCGGTAATATTTCATCATTTTTTGTTATTCAGCATGTAAACAGGTCAGCAAACCTTGTGGCCCATCTTTGTGCAAACCGTGCTTGCTGCACTTTGAATGTGGCCAAGAGATGGCTTGATGAAACCCCTCGCTTCCTTCTTTTTTTTTGCGGGGTACCTCGCTTCCTAGTGACCAGTCTCTTGGCTGATCGTCCTAAGAATGCTTATATATGAATAAAGCTCTCTCATTTACCCGCAAAAAAGATTAAGCCATATTAACCGGAAAGGAGGGAGTATGGACTAGCACTACTTTTTGGTGTGTCCCGTCAACTCACAGAACGAGGAGAAGCTTGCAGGACAAGGTGAAGCTTGCTTACGCCTTTTGACTAATGCAACCTACCCTCGCCCAGGCGATGGACATGCAACAGTTCATTCAGTGTCAGATTGCCAGAGGCATACACTGTAGTACCCGACATGCGGAGTGCCATCATTGTTCGACTTCACGAAGAGGCGAAGAGCCAAGCGCAAGGTTTAGTATTACGAGTAGTACTACTACTAGAACCGCATGGTGGAGCGTCTGTACTCTTATTTTATTTTAATCTTTGATAAAGTACTCATTTATTCGGGAGAAGGGCGGAAAACGGTAGTCTAATGGTAGTATTAAAAACATCGAACATGTAATGATGATATCGATCAACCATGCTCGAATATATCTTGGCCTCTGTGCGAGCCCGTCTGTGTGTTCTGGCTCCTTGTCTCTCTCAAGGAACGGCGGGTTGGCCATTTTGCCGTCAATTGAGATCGGTTTGCTCACACTCTGGTCCCACATGTCAGTGATATGCCAAGAGGAAGTGTGTTGACCGACTGGCCATATGTGTATTTGGTTTTGCACCTTCATACTACTCCTCCCTCCGTCATAGTTATAGGGCGCGCTTCATTCTGATGCATTTCTCTCCATGCATTTCCACCACCAGAGACTTTAGACGCGTTTGGTTTAATGCTCAATTAGTTAGGGCGTGGTAACCGCAATCAAGTCCACAATTTTCTCTCGATGTACTACGGAGTAGAGTAAGTGCATGCATGTGTGTACCCGGGGTGGAAGCACTGCATGCATGTGTACCCATTATTTCCTCTAGTAATAGACGCCGTGCTATAACTACCAATGCTATTTTTCAGGCCGATCGCTAGTCACCTTGGTCCCGGAGATTGTTTTTTTAAGCGCGCTCTATAAACAGTGACAGATGGAGTAGTATGAGCGGATTCAAAGAAGAGCGTATTGATGGTTGCCTCTCCGAGCAACTTACAGTGGGAAAGGTGGGGCTTATGATTTGACTGCTCATTACTCACTATTAGTGCGGCGCAACGACCGGGCTGAGTCTCCCATGCGGTTGTGCACTACTCCCTCGGTTCTTAAATATACTCTGGAGTATGTCTTTCTAGAGATTTCAACGAGTGACTACATACAAAGCAAAATGAGTGAATCTACACTCTAATATATGTCCATTTGAAATTTGTAAATATTTAGGAACGGAGGAAGTATAATTTTGTGCATGGCACATGGACCCGGATGCTGAAGAGGTTTCTGGCAATGCTATCAAGCTTCCAACATTTGTTTACATAATTGACGTACCGTACAAATAATTTTCAAGCGACATGAAATTGTACAATGCTTTGAGGTTTGAGCTTTTGTTTCGTGTGTCTTGCCATCCATGCTCTTTCGAAAATAATAAAAAAGTAACTTCCTTGCTAATGCATCTCAATGATTAGCAGATTAGAGCTAAAATTTACATCACAATTGAAGACAAAGTTGTGAGAAGGTGTTAAATTAAAATTGATCCATGCTTTCATTAGCAGCAACGTCCCCCCAGCTCTGTCTAAATCAACAAGGCATGTTGGAAAAAAGTAGCTTCTGGAGCATGCAACATTCCGATTATTTTGTGCAGTTACACTAAAATAGAGCTGAGCGTCCCTGTTCCAAAGATACTAAATGTGATTATAACAATAGAGGACTGCTGATGAAACAATAAACACACAAATAGAAGCCGATCACCTTTGCAGTCTCTCTTAAGACTAACTAGTTGGAGAAGATTAAGCAAATAGTTGGAGAAGATTAGGCTCGGAGTAGGATGAGGAGGATAGAGCAAAACCAATCTCCCTTTGTGCAGTCACACTGAAATGTAGAGACGTTGCCCGTGTGACATTTTAGTACAACTGCACAAAACACTCTTAAGAAAAAAGTGATTTGTGTAGTTCACCAAAAGGTCGCAATAGCAACGAGGTGAAATGGATAGCCCTGTTTGCAAAAAAGAGGTAGAAAGGAAACAATTACTGGCCAATAACAGTTGATGACACATACGACGACAAAAAAGAAGCACATTCCTTGTCCTAAGGGAAGATAACACATTGGTTGTGTTTGTCTAAAACGATGTGAGGACGAGATTGCAATATGGAAAGTACGCCGGACGAGCTACGTTTTGCGCAAAGAACTATGGAAGATCCACATGCAAGATTTTCCACATGCAGCAACGTGGGAAGACGGATAGTGGAGCAAGGCCGGAGGGGATACCCGGGGGTCGTCGGGATGTAACTAGGTGAGTGGCGGTGGGCGGGATCTGCCCATACTACGGCAGCGAGCAGGTGGCGTAGGCCCTAGCGCGCTGGAGCTTGGTCAGAGAGAACGGCGGGTACCGCAGATCAGAACGTGCTGCCTCGGTGCTGATGAACGGAGAAACGATGCACATCCTCCCTTTCTGCCGGCGGACAGGATGCGGCCGGATCAGTGACCAACGCTGAGAGAGAGAGAGGCCACCGCCGTCGTGTCTGAGATACTCTGAAGAGAGACAAACCCAGGCAGGCAGGCTCCATTGTATATGGTGGAGCGGACTACCTTTTTCTCCATAAAAATCGTTTTATATTCTATGTATGTGCCATTGAGCGGTATAACTTTATTTAAAATAACGCGCCAACGCATCAAGTCAAACTTTGTTTCGTGCACGCGTGGTACACGACCTCCGTAGGTATACAACCCCTACACACGTTCAAATTAGCATGTGGGGCTGCCATTTCGTACATAAATGAGCTCCCCCGTGTACCCGCGCGGGTGTGGCTGGGCACGAAGCGTGAGTACGTGCACCTATTCTCTTCTTGTACGTACACCACCCACGTGGGGTTGTGTGAGAGAGATACAAACATAGAGAGATTTAGTGTGTGGGTTCGTGAGTGTTTTTTTAGGGGGGGGGTGAGAAATAGACAAGCAATATATGTGGATGATATTTCAATCAAAAAATGTAACATATGCAATGTGTGTGAAATAGTGTCCTGGATATATCATATATATAGAGGGGGCGTTCCATGAGAACAAAGTGGAGGTATCATCGGCTTGAGGTATCCATAGAATCGAAGAGAGGGATGATGTGTGTGTGTGTGCGTGCGCGCGCTCGCGATCGATAAAGAGTGCCATCGAATTTGTGTGTGCCCACGTCCAAGATATAGGGTGGCTGGCCTACTGGAACGTGGGAGGGGACAGGTGCAGTTTGTCTC
>NC_057811.1:355658111-355666908 GCF_018294505.1 Triticum aestivum | reverse complement strand
CCTAATTAACTATAGAGGTACAATGGCTGGTGTATGTGTGGAGGACGAGAGAGGCCTACCTTATGTATTAAGGGAGATCGATCGACATCCATGCATATGTGTTGGAGAGGAGTAAGGTTGGGAGAGAGACAGAGCTAGAGTGTTGGAGGGGGTGGTGGTGTAGTTGCTTCTAACGAATGGTGGGAGAGGCTTGCTAGACAAACGGAGGCCACGCCTGCAATATCAATAAGAGAGGGGATGGCTGCTTGTCTTTGCACGTGCGTGTGAGAGACGGGTCAGGAGGTATGCGCGGATGATGAGGGGGGACGATATGGCTGTGGGTAAGCAGACGTAACTACATAGGAAGATCAATCGTCCTTTGTCAGAGAAAGGAGAGACATAACTTGTGAGGTACGTCAATCAATGGGTGGGGGGGGAATAGTTAAAGTCGACCTAGGTATATGTAGGGAGATCGGAGGGTATACATGCATGTATGTGTTAGAAGCAAATAAGGCCCGGGGAGAAGGATACAGAGAGAGGGATGCATCTAGGAGGTGGTGCGAGAGGCATACTATATCGAGGGGGAAGGAGTGTGCGAGTACGAGATCGATGAAAAGACGGGTGGGAGTGACGCATGGACGGTGAGAAGAGAAGAGGGGAAGCTTGTGTTTGTGGTAGGCACATCTGGCTAGAGAGGCATATCGATTGATGTGTGCCGTAAAGAAGGAGCTGGGGGGCCTACACACACCGTGGGTGAACGATCTAAAGTGAAAAGACGAATTTGCGCGATGGATCTAGAGAATGCCGAGGGAGGGTGAGAGGGACGCGGGCGTGTGCATGCACGAGAGAAAGTTAGCGCTAGCTACAAAGATAAGAGGATTGTGTGGATGTAAAAGACGAATAGAGATCATAATTCATTATAAAAAGTGAATCCGGATATTTGAAGAATTTATCATAGTGTTTTAAACCGACGCATGCGTGAATATATATAACGGTGATACACATGGTGTGGTTATGAACATGTTATACTACATATAATATATTTTATCTCTACTCTTATAAAAACAGAGTTGTTGATGATGGTGTGCCTGCCATCCTGCAATGTAGGCGTCCGATTTATATCTGACGGATAGGAAGGAAACTATGGCAATTTTGAAAAAGATACCTACACCCCTCTCCATATTTGCAAATAAGGCATCCCCTCGATAATCTTGATGTTCCGTGGAACGCATGGGTATCTTGCTAGTACTACATATAATATTGATTATAATTTGGGCTAATGTGTGGCTTTTGCAGCTCAGGGCTAAATACTTGTCATAATGTAGGGGGCGGGGCACTATACTTTGTGTGATAAACACGGTGTATGTATGGAACATGGTTTAGATTATGAATATCTGGTTAGTACATCAAATGTACTATTATTTGGAATCAACATCTAGTGTATTCAAAAAATCGAATTCGAGTTCATATAGTACACATAGTTCATATCTATCTCTATAGTAATCATGTGGTGTGGTGTTAAGGTAATACACGAATGATGGTTGAAGTTGGCAACAATCGTGAGTGTAGATTCTTATTGAAATAGAGAAACGAATTCAAATTTAGTTCAAATTGCAGCGGTAGTATATACATTTGGAATGCACTAAAATGTTGGTATGAGTAGGTTACGGTAACGCCCCGAGACCGACGCTTCAGAAGACTTCCTTATTTTCGTGATCACCGTGTGTTCCTTTTGGTGCTTGCTCTTTTATTTTTGCATTGCATCATGTCAACATGCCATCATGTCATTAATCTTTGCATCAAAACTCAACTAAATAAATTGCATGGATCTTCGATCCATTTAAATCGAGGGAAGGGTGACTTCTCTTTATAACATATCCTCCCAATATTAGGGAGCTATAGTAAATATTCCATTAATTTGGAATTGACCATAACACACTTGCAAATTATCCCAATTCCTTTGTTATCTTAATTCTGGGTCTCCAACCTTGCCATATATTCTTTCATCATAATTCAGAGCTCCACCAAAAATCCAAACATTTTTGGACCTTCCCAACCCTCACTTCCTATTCAAATCATTTGAATTGAAATCAAATGAATTTGAATTTAAATCTTTCAATCATGCCACTTCTATTTTTCCTGGATCAAGCGCATTTTTGTAAGTCCGGAAAAATAATCCCCATGACCAAACTCCACTCCAATCTCTCTCGACATTTCTTCTAAAGCTTTTGTTTCTTTGAAATAGAGAGATATTTAGAGAGAGAGAGAAGAGGGCCAGCCAAACCTCCCCTAAGCCGGCCCATTAGCCCAGCCAGCCCACCTAAACCTATAACCCTAGCCCGACCGATCCCATCTCTCGATCCCCAGCTCTCTCCCTTCGTTCTCCTCCTGGCGCCGCCACTCGCAGGGAGAGAAAGAACAGAGCCACGATTTGCCCGATCCCCTCTCCCCATCGTCCTCCTCCTGCGCCCACGCCTTGCCTCCCATGGCGCCCGAAGCCATGCCCCGTCGCCCCTCCGGCCGGCGAGTCTAGGCCGCCCAGCTCGCCGCCGCCGCCGACGACCAAGACTCCTCCCACGCCGCCTCTCCTCCTGCTTCTCCTCGTCGCCACCAATCGTCTCGACCTCACCGCGGGCAGCAGCAGTTGCTGCAGCACCCTCTCGCCGGCGCCGCGCTCGGATCTCCACCGCGCCTTGCCTTCGACCTCGGCTTCCGCGTCCCATGGCCACGAGCACCACCAGCAGCAAGTTCAGGCCGTCCCGCCGAGTTCCTCGCCGCCCTCCTGCACCTCGTATCCGGCCCTGTCCGTGGGAGCCACACCTCTAGGTGCCCGCAGCCGCGTCGCCGGTGTTCCTCCTCAACGCTGCCGCCTCGAACCTCCTCCACGCGACAAGTCTCGCCATGGCCATCACCTCCCTGACGCCCTTGCTGCTGCTAGACCACCTCGGTGCCACCAGGGAGTGCCATGGCTTCCACCGAGACCCTTGGAATCATGAAGACCGCCAAGTACCACGACATACGGCGCCCGAACGACTACCGCACCGAACGCCAAGTACAACTATGAACCCGAAGACCTCGGATGCATCAAGTTCCTCTACGACCCGTGTACGACTACATGATTTCACCAAGTACCCCTCGGATGCGCCAAGTTCGACTACATGGACCACCAAGTTCCTCTACCGATGACTCTAACGACTACGAAACGTGTACCACTACCGTCGACCCGCGAAGACCCCGTGGACGTCAAGTTCCTTGTCGTGACCCCGAGCATCTACGGAACATGAACCACTACTTCCTCTCCGACTTGTGAACCACTACTTCCACTACTTCCCTCAACGAACTTGATCCATTTCAAAAGGCACACTTCGAAGGTATAACCCGAGATGACGTCCGTGGAGCGAATGCTTTGTTGTATGAGATGGTCGCGTTTACACCGTGTCCCTATTGTTGCTTGCGCGTTCCTTGTTTCCATGCCACCGACATGTGGGACACCCGGTAATCGGGATCACCCCACCATCTTTTGCATGTTTCGCACATCCGCACACTTGCTCTTTTGCACCGGTATCTCAATGAGTTATCGGATCATCGGAAGGTTGCCGTGGCACCATTTTCGTTATCGTTGCCGTGGCACCCTTTTCGTTCCACCACTGTAACAAATGCTTCATAACATGCTCATGTCCATGTTTTCATAAAATTGCTTAAAAACTTGCATATGTCATTCGCATCATGATAACAACATTTAAATGTTTACAATTGATGTTTGCATTAAAATTGCTAAATGACATGAGGATTTTCCGGAATTATTGTTTGTTGTTCCGGCCTCATTTAAATCGCCTAGATTGTTAGTTTACTTATGCTTCACCTCTTGCCATGTTAATCAACATTTAATATTGTTGGGTACATAACCGAGAGAACTAAACAATTGATGTGGTGTTTCGTCAATATGCAACTCGTTGCATATTGAGCTCCACTTAACTTGTAGTTTCGTTTGTGCACTTTGCCATGCCATGCCTCTTTAAACCGGACATGCATCATACTTGTTTGTGCATCATGCCATGTGGTGGTTGTTTACTATGTTGTTTGTCTCTTTCCGGGTTGCTTCTCTCGTTAGCTTCGGTTTCATTCCGGAGTTGTGAGGATTCGTTCGACTACATCCGTTTGTCTTCTTCATGGACTCGTTCTTCTTCCTTGCGGGATCTCAGGCAAGATGACCATACCCTCGAAATCACTTCTATCTTTGCTTGCTAGTTGTTCGCTCTATTGCTATGTCGCGCTACCTACCACTTGCTTATCAAGCCTCCCAAATTGCCATGAACCTCTAACCTTTGTCACCCTTCCTAGCAAACCGTTGTTTGGCTATGTTACCGCTTTTGCTCAGCCCCTCTTATAGCGTTGCTAGGTGCAGGTGAAGATGAAGATTGCTCCATGTTGGATTATGTTTATGTTGGGATATCACAATATCTCTTATATTTTAATGCATCTATATACTTGGTAAAGGGTGGAAGGCTCGGCCTTATGTCTGGTGTTTTGTTCCACTCTTGCCGCCCTAGTTTCCGTCATACCGGTGTTATGTTCCTTGATTTTGCGTCCCTTACGCGGTTGGGTGATTTATGGGACCCCCTTGACAGTTCGCTTTGAAAAAAACTCTTCCAGCAAGGCCCAACCTTGGTTTTACATTTGCCTCACCTAGCCTTTTTCCCTTGGGAGTCGAGCTGTCGAGGTCATCTTTATTTTAACCCCCCCGGGCCAGTGCTTCTCTAAGTGCTGGTCTGAACCGAGTAGACTGCAGGGCCCCCTCGTGGAAACTCGAGGTCTGGTTTTACTCGTAGGATGTCTCATCCGGTGTTGCCCTGAGAACGAGATATGTGCAGCTCCTATCGGGATTGTCGGCACATCGGGCGGCTTTGCTGGTTTTGTTTTACCATCGTCGAAATGTCTTGTAACCGGGATACCGAGACTGATCGGGTCTTCCCAGGAGAAGGAATATCCTTTGTTGACCATGAGAGCTTATAATGGGCTAAGTTGGGACACCCCTGCAGGGTATTATCTTTCGAAAGCCGTGCCCGCGGTTATGTGGCAGATGGGAATTTGTTAATATCCGGTTGTAGAGAACTTGACACTCGACTTAATTAAAACGCATCAACCGCGTGTGTAGCTGTAATGGTCTCTTTTCGGCGGAGTCCGGGAAGTGAACACGGCTTCTGGGTTATGTTTGACGTAAGTAGGAGTTCAGGATCACTTCTTGATCATTGCTAGCTTCACGACCGTTCCGTTGCTTCTCTTCTCGCTCTTATTTGCATATGTTAGCCACCATATATGCTTAGTCGCTACTGCAACCTCACCACCTTACCCTTTCCTACCCATAAGCTTAAATAGTCTTGATCTCACGGGTGTGAGATTGCCGAGTCCTCGTGACTCACAGATACTTCCAAAACAGTTGCAGGTGCCGACGGGACCAGTGCAGATGACGCAACCGAGCTCGATGAAGCTCTTGTTCGTTGTGTTGTTTCGTTTCCTGTTGACCAGTAGTGGAGCCCAGTTGGGACGATCGGGGATCTAGCATTTGGGGTTGTCTTCTTTTATTTTGGTTCCGTAGTCGGACCTATGTGTGTACTCTGAATGATGTATGATTTATTTATGTATTGTGTGAAGTGGCGATTATAAGCCAACTCTTTATCCCATTCTTTTTCATTACATGGGATTGTGTGAAGATGACCCTTCTTGCGACTAAACCACAATGCGGTTATGCCTCTAAGTCGTGCCTCGACACGTGGGAGATATAGCCGCATCGTGGGCGTTACAGTTACATGCATTAGGCTGGCCATAGTGGGAGTAACATAACCGGTAACATGCACTTGGGACTAGCAAACATGCTTATGTGGCACATAATTAAAGAAGAGAGACAGGATTAGAGTAACATAGGTAGATACCGTATCATGTTAAATGTTATGCTACTTTGTGTCATGCATGGCAATAAATATGATCATCTATGATACTACTTTATGATACTATGCACTATGGAGGTAGTATCATACACTAGTATCATATGCATGATACTAGTATATGATACTCCCCACTATGAGTAGCCTTATACTGCGAGCGAAAAATTTTAATTGGACATAACATGGATTCATAGCTTTGAATAGTATTTGTATAGTAAAACGGGACAAGACTCTCTCTTTGTGTGGTGTGAATAGTTTTATTTTTTTCACTTTTTTCGTTGAGGGAAGTGCGAGTTGATTTGGTACATACAAGTACAATATTACACGTTAGGCTTGTCCCTATAATTCAACGCGCGCCTTGTTATATCCCAAAAATTCAGATATCGTGCTCCCAAAACTGGCGCCTTCACAAACCACGCCTTGCTATCCTGAAATTACAACTCACGCGAAAACTCCCTCTAGCTGCCAAACCCCGACACGCGAAATCCCCCTTCTAACCCTGAGCCGAAAGGGCCGCTAGTTCAAATCGGCAGGGGTACTTTTGTAACACACCCTACATTTTGGACAAGCGCGTCCCTAAGTCATGGTTTTCCCCGTCCCATTGCCTTCTTTTCATCATTCGAAATCCCAAGCCGCCATAACCTCTCCGCTCCAGCCGCGAAACCCCACCCTCGCTACCCAGTCGGAGCCTCTTCCCCAACGACGTCGTCCACCGCAACAGCTCGACGTCCCTCATCCACCTCCCGGATGAGGATCCGTCGTCCATCTCGTCGTCCCGCCGGTTCAGCCGCCCCGTCCTCCACCTCCAAGGAGATGCTCCGACGATCGCCTCGTCTATCGCGACTGCTCCATCCCCACAACGCCACTGATATGTCTCCAACTTATCTATAATTTTTGATTGTTCCATGCTATTATATTATCTGTTTTGGATGTTTAATGGGCTTCATTATGCACTTTTATATTATTTTTGGGACTAACCTACTAACCAAAGGCCCAGTTCAAATTGCTGTTTTTTTTGCCTATTTCAGTGTTTCGTAGAAAAGGAATATCAAACGGAATCCAAACGGAATGAAACCTTCGGGAGAGTTATTTTTGGAACAAATGCAATCCAGGAGTCTCGGAGTGGACGTCAAGGAAGCAATGAGGAAGCCACGAGGCAGGAGGGCGCGCCCAGGGGGGTGGGCGCGCCCCCACCTTCGCGGGCCCCTCGCAGCTCCACCGGCCTACTGTTTTTGCCTATATATACTCATATACCCCGAAAATATCCGAGAGCACCATGAAACCCTATTTCCACCGCCGCAACCTTCTGTACCCGTGAGATCCCATCTTGGGGCCTTTTCCGGCGCTCCGCCGGAGGGGGAATCGATCACGGAGGGCTTCTACATCAACACCATAGCCTCTCCGATGATGTGTGAGTAGTTTACCACAGACCTTCGGGAACATAGTTATTAGCTAGATGGCTTCTTCTCTCTCTTTGGATCTCAATACAAAGTTCTCCTTGATTCTCTTGGAGATCTATTCGATGTAATTCTTTTTGCGGTGTGTTTGTCGAGATCCGATGAATTGTGGGTTTATGATCAAGATTATCTATGAACAATATTTGGATATTTTCTGAATTCTTATATGTATGATTTGATATATTTGCAAGTCTCTTCGAATTATCAGTTTGGTTTGGCCTACTAGATTGATCTTTCTTGCAATGGGAGAAGTGCTTAGCTTTGGGTTCAATCTTGCGGTGTCCTTTCCCAGTGACAGGAGGGGCAGCAAGGCACGTATTGTATTATTGCCATCGAGGATAAAAAGATGGGGTTTATATCATATTGCTTGAGTTTATCCCTCTACATCATGTCATCTTGCCTAATGTGTTACTCTGTTCTTATGAACTTAATACTCTAGATGCATGCTGGATAGCGGTCGATGTGTGGAGTAATAGTAGTAGATGCAGAATCGTTTTGGTCTACTTGTCGCGGACGTGATGCCTATATACATGATCATGCCTAGATATTCTCATAACTATGCGCTTTTCTATCAATTGCTCGTCAGTAATTTGTTCACCCACCGTAGATTATGCTATCTTGAGAGAAGCCACTAGTGAAGCCTATGGCCCCTGGGTCTATCTTCCATCATATTATTGTCCTATCAATTTGCTATTTCTGCCGCCGTTTATTTTGCAATCTTTACCTTCCAATCTATATCATAAAAATACCAAAAATATTTATCTTATTATCTCTATCAAATATCACTTTTGCAAGTGGTCGTGAAGGGATTGACAACCCCTTTATCACATTGGTTGCAAGGTTCTTATTTGTTTGTGCAGGTACAAGGCGACTTGCGTGTTACCTCCTACTGGATTGATACCTTGGTTCTCAAAAACTGAGGGAAATACTTATGTTACTTTACTGCATCACCC
Source organism: Triticum aestivum (assembly GCF_018294505.1). Lineage (NCBI taxonomy): Eukaryota > Viridiplantae > Streptophyta > Magnoliopsida > Poales > Poaceae > Triticum > Triticum aestivum. The sequence continues at coordinate 355,658,577 of NC_057811.1, read as the reverse complement.
TTTCCTCTTCAAGGGAAAACCAACGCATGCTCAAGAGGTAGCAGCCATCTTAACCTACTCCACCGAAACCACAACATCCTCACCGATTCCTCGGACGAAGCCGAGGCCTACTCGGTGCCACCAAGGAGGTTGTACACTCATCGCATCACACCTTCTCCTTAACTTGACCTTCCGACACCGACGATGCTCCATCCCGCACCCCCATGGAGCGGCTACCTCGAAGCCAGCACCGCGGGCGACATCTCCACGGCGGTCTCCCCCAGTGCGAGGCCCCTTCGGCGGCGGCGACTATACCATCCGGATATGCTGCTGCTGCTCCGGCTCTCGCTCGCTCGCTCACGCAACTGCTGCTGCTCCAGCTCTCGCTCGCGCAGCTGCTGCTGTTGCTCTGGCTCTCGATTACTCGCTCGCGCTGTTGCTGCTCTCCCCCTCGCTCGTGCTGCTGCTCTGCTCCGATTTAGCTACA